>NC_079491.1:99981681-100284711 GCF_020520425.1 Spinacia oleracea | reverse complement strand
AAATTATGCTATATGATTATGTGTAAATAATATGTTTCCTGGCATTATGGTTTTTCCGCATGATTTATGTTTATTCATATGTATCATAACCTAACAGTGGTATCACGAGCCTCTTATTATTTTCATAATCTAAATTGCATGAACATGGTTAAATTTTACAAATTTGCAAAGAATTAAAGGGGTGATTAATTTTCGTAATTAATTGCAAATTGCGTTTATTTAATTATATGTACACAGTTTTTTGGCAGTTTCTTCGTTACTCATCCAAATCGAGTGATTTTTGTGTTAATTCCGCATGTAAAAGGCATTCTAAAATTTTGACAAAATTAGAAATCTTCGCCAAAACCCAGAATTCCCAAATTCGAAGCCTAACTATGACTTTTCGGAGGTTTTAGTTTTTCGAACGCAAAAGTTTGTAATTTTAAGATGTTAAAATTGAATATTTGCGATTCTTGTTGATAAATCTTGAGTTTTTGATTGACCTACAGTATATGTTTAACAATTATGAATGCCTAGACTTGTTAATTATACAACCTAATTTGTAATTATGATTAATTTGTTGAAATTCGAATAATTTAGAATTGATTTGATTTTCATGATAAATTAATAATTTAATTAGGTACCAATGATTAAAATCCACCATAAAAATTGTAAATTTATGTTAAATTTTAAATTTTTATGACCTAGATTTGAATACATGTTAATCGGAAATTAATTGATTAATAAATTTTCGATTTTTTCGCCCTAAAATTATGAAATTAATATGATTTATTAATTTGTCATTAATTTTAGAAATAAATGTTTTAATTTTTATGATATTCGCTCATAAAACTTGCACGCACAAAGCAATGGACGGTACGTGTTACCCTTAAGGGGTGTTGTAAAGTGCGGGCATGCGACGACGAGCAAGGGAGCTCGTCGCCCATGCGGTACGATGCAACGAGCAAGGGCCATGGCACACGAGCACAAGGCAACACGCTGCCCCGTGTCGAGTGCTGTGCGCATGTGGGCGGGTGGGCAAGGGCGAAGGGCAAGGCGCGAGCCAGTGGCAGACGCGTGTGGGCAGCAAGCGTGCTGCGCCACAACCGGCGCTGCCAAGCCCAGCAAGCAAGCAGACGCAAGGCGACGAGCAAGCGGGCGCGCGCAGCGTGGCCTGCAGTGCTGCGTTGCGTGTGGTTGCTTGCGTGTTGCTGTACGAACAATCAAGGGGCGCTACGCCTCGTGCACTCGATGGGGGTTGGGCGCAAGCCCAAGTGCCTCGTCGTGTCTCGATTGAGTCGTTTTAAATTTTAATTTGAGATTTTCAGTTCATGTAATTTTAATTAATTTTAAAATTAATAATTTAAATTGTTTTCTTGGATTTTAATTTTTATTATTATAATTATTATAAATTTTAATTTATACTAATTATTTTACTAAAATTAAACCTTGAATTAATTTAAATTCATTTAATTCAACTGAACATAAATTAAATAAAATGGATTCAATTATAAATTTATATGAGCTTTAAATTTTAATTAAATTTGTATGTTTCCTCCGGTTAGACTAGAAATACATTTTTATGTTTAAAATTAGTAAAGCATATGAATTTATTGGTTTAAGTGGGAGCAATTTTAGTCATAAACTCTTGATTAGGTCTACAAATCCTTTAAGGTTAAACAACTTGATTAGAATTAATAAGGACTGAATAATTGGTAGATTATTGCTGCCCTTGATTAATTGCTGCAAATATTTATGTGATGCATAACGTGTTTTACTAACCAGCTATGTGGGCCATTCATGATAATGAATGGGTGAATGGTATATATTGTATATGTACTATTTTGCAGGTTATGAAGTGACTAGTATGGCCCAAATAAGATAGAAAATATGGTCTGCGTACCATTAATTTGAATGTAATTGGTCTAAAGCACCAAATTTATTTTTCAATTAAAATATGGTCAGCGTACCATCAAATAGTTGTAATTAGTTTAATTATAGCTTATCCTATTTGAAGAAAATGGCGCCTCCCACAGAGATTTTCAAGACGGACTTTGAAGTTGAAGCTTCAAGATGAAGTCGGGCCATACTAGATCACATTTATCTTATGCATGTTTTAAGTTATTTATTGCTTTTAAATATGTCTTAAATATGCATGAGATCGAAGCTTTATTATGTTGCGTGATTAAGGATTTTAGTTCACTTAAAATCTAACCAACATAGTAAGAGCCTTAAGTTCCAAACTTAAAAATTGAGTTAAAATGTGTCATGCCAAAATAACACTTACTTGGATATCCTTTTTTCATCGATCTTAGTAATAGTTTTCCGCCCTAGAGAGGTGTTACTTATCGATACTAAAGGGGTAAGGTACACAAATAATTGTGAGTACATGTTAGTTTTGGTGAAACTCAACGATATAAGTAAGGAGTCCTTTTATGTCGTGGCAAAATCGATAGGTTTATCTAATAAGTTCTTAGACGTACCTATCAACCAAGAGTAGTTTCTAGACTATTAGCAAAAGGCTTTTGCTTACCTAAAATATTTTAGAATTGAGTCAAAATACATAATGTGCTTAATTCTTCAATGGTTTTAGGGTCTTGGAATCATTTTATTCACAACTGCCGGAACAATAAATTCGAATAAAATGCCAATAACTTGTTCAAATTGCATGATTGCTTTAATTTTCAAGTTATTACTCATGATAAATTTTTAGACTTTTCATGCTTCAATGTATGTTTTAATTATTGTTTATAATTAAATATCTTGCACTGCAATAAATCCGTTTAGAAAGGTAAAAGTAAATTTCCTCGATTGGTAGTGAATTCAAGAACGATTCACGGAAATGAGAGATGTGAGCAATTTAAAATGTACATTTCTTTTAGCGACTTTTATGGTTGTTTTCGAGTATCAAAGTCGAATGGCAAACCGATTGGTGCTTGTGAATTCAAAATACAATGTAGTTTTGAGATTATAAAGCATTGAGTTTAAACGCTCAGCCTTACCAATGGTTAACAACCTAATATCTTTGTCCATTTAATTCTCGAATGAGTCTAGTCCCTAGACATTCGAATAGATCGATGCTTAGAGAACTTTAGAAGCTTCTGGTAAGATCATCTAGTTGAAACAAAATATTCAACATAAATTAAATGGTAAGAACCTTGTTGGAGTGACATTGGACATGACTAACAAAGTATAAAAGTCAACACTAAAGAATTCAATTCTTAAGACTATAAGAAAGGGTACAAGAAATAGGAAAACAAGGAACAAATGAAAGGAATTTACGATTCCGTTTCTACCTATAAGTTTATGTTTAAAGAGAAGTGACCTAGCAATCAAACTTCCTTGGTATCATATACCGCTTGAGGTTCTTACTTCGGTAATAACTCAAACAATGGAAGCTAGGCTACACTAATGGCCTACAAGTGGGAAATGAAGCTTGGCAATGCTACATTAGTTGTAGGGTCATCTAGTTTGTTTTAAGTCCTTTCAAAAGGCTGGAACTTAATGGCTATTTTGTTCCATAATCAGCATACCTAAATTTCTGTTTTCAAACAAAGAAAGACTCACATTCAAGAAAAACAAAAACAATGTTTGTTTGTTTATTTGAATGAAATGGTCAATTTCGGGTTGAGTCAATATGCTTTATTAAAACAAACAACTCTTTAACAATAAGAACTTTACTAGGTTCAAATCAACCCCTTGATTTAAGTTCCACTAATCTTTGGCATTGTTGCTTAGACCATATCAATAAGTTAACATTCAAAAGCTCTATTTTGATGGACTTTTGAAAGTTCGTTGATTTCTAGATCAATTTAAGACAACTAGTCACTTGTTGAAAATAACAAAAGATATGAACTATTGTTAGAACGCCTAGACAATAGAGTTCAAAGCTAAAGAAAGGTTTTATGACTTTATTATTTCACACAGATTTGAGTGAATATAGGTTTATTTACTCAATGTGATATAAGTTGAATCTGTTTTGCTAGTTCAAAGATTCAGAATTATAAATCCCACTTGGTAAGAAATCATAATGATCTAGGATAGATCATGTTAATGATTGCTTGAGACCAAAAATGATCATCAATGATTGTGTGTTGTAATTTCACAATCTAGCTCCATGAGATATGGCATATCTAAGTTCGAATGATCGAAGTCAATTAGTACTTGATTCGATCAATGATGAATCATATGACTTTTCCTATAATTTCTAAAACAAAATGCTCAACTACCACCAAACTAAACCAAATTCGTCAAAGCTATTGAAAAGTAATTTCAGAATATCTTTTCATAATATATCTAAAGAGTTCCTAAACTCAGTGGGAGCTTAGTGTTTTTTATTCAACAAACTAAGGCCCAAGTATAGATATATGTTTCATTGTGATTTATTCAAATGAGACACAAAGGGTATTGTTTCTACCACGAATTTTTGAGAACATAATGTTTGTTTGCTCGAAATAATGTCCTTTTGGAGACTCGTTTCCAAAATGACAAGTGGGAGAAAATAGACCTCGAAAGTCTTCGAGGCGAACAACAAACATAAACGAACATTCCGGAGGCTTTTCGAAGTTCTTTAGAAAATCCGAACACATATTCCTTAAGGACTTTAGAAGTGGCTTTAAAGAATAGACATCTCTTAGAAGACTTTACAAGTGCTTCAAGGAGAAAATAATATTCAAAGGACTTTCAAAGTGTCTGTTAATATTCTATTGTTTGATGTTCTATACCCAAGTAGGCATAGAGTTCATTGAAACTATGAGATTCTTCTATTAGATAGTGAAGAAACATAGATCGAGTTCAGGTCAATGAAACTATGAGATTCTTCTATTTGATAGTGAAGAAACCTACAACTTGCAGTCAAACTATTATCATATAGATTAATGAGTTTGTGACCTGTAAGAAAGCTATGACGAAACCCAGATTCCCTTAAATGGTTAGAGGCCATATATAGACTCGAATGTTTTAAATGGTTAAAGGCCATAAAACATACTCAATGTTTTGATGATAAAATTAACATTTTGTTGATTTACAAGAATAGTTTCACACCTATTGGTTGCAAGTTTGTTTTAAAGGATAAAAACCATCAAACATGGAATTGTGTTCACACACAAAGCTAGATTAGTTGCTAAAGGTTACAAGCAAATTCATGGCGTGGATTGTGTTGAAACCTCATGCATAATTGTAATGCTCAAGTCTATAATTTAAGCAATGATTGCATATTGGTACATATGGCAATTGGATGACAAAACGTATTCCTCAATCAAATGTTGGAATAAACTATGTACATGGCATGTCATAGGATTTGTGGATCCAAATAATGCTTGAAAAGGAAAGCTAGCTTATGAAATCTAAGTACAGATTTAAGCAAGCAATTGGGAATTAGAACTGTATTTTAGTGAAGCTATTAAGTATTATAGTTTTATAAAATGTACATGATTCTTATAGATATATAAGAAGTTTAGTGGGAGTACATAAACACTTAATTGGTCCTATGTGTATCACACACATATCTCTCTATTGTGAAATAACATTCAAATGCTAATAACTTTGGTTTGAAATTATTCATCAATGATGGACCAAGGCGAAACTTAGTACATACTGGGTATTAAGATCTATTTACAAAGATCTTATAATATTGTTTTGGATTAAGTAATGGCATTTACTAAATCAAACACGAAAGTCTCCATTGGAGACATTTGACCCATATGAATAATCTAAGTAAAGGATGTTTGAACTATGTATAAGCATTTACTAAGTTAAACATCAAAGAATCTAAGTAAGATTCTTAACCTATATTACATGTCAAAGAATTTAGCTGGATTCAGTATCTACTGAAATTGAATGAGCTAAAGTTACATGAATTGAATTCAATTGGGAATTATTCTGCAAAAGAATTTATCATGTATGATATAATATGGGGATCGCCAAAAACGTATCGTATGACTTTAGGCATGACGAACATATACCAATCTCTATTAATCTAAGTGAAGATCAACTAGATTGAGATCAAGAATACTTATGGTACTTGAAAAGGTACATAGGAATAGCTCTTGATTCAAGGAAATAAAGATATGCTAAATATTGATGCTACACGCATAAACACTGGCAAAGGATCAAGCAAGACCCTTTGGAGTTAACCATTGATAAGGACGAGCTATAGAGCATCGTGTTTTGAAATGGCAACATGGATTGTAGACCATGAGTTGTTGCGTGGGAAATTAAAATATTAATTTCTATGTTCTAAGATACAGCTGGAAAGTATTCCGCATATCTGTGAACTGCTTGGATAAGTAAATCCAAACAAAGCATCACTAGCAACCTATACAGTTGATGTAAAAGTACTTATTGCCTAAGAAGCAATAAAACAGAGTTTTTTATATTAACGAGTTCTTCATTGAACTTGGGAAGATCACATGTTTGTTGACTTAATGGTTCTTCATTGCAAAATGCGTAGAACCACTATTGTAGCAAGAAAGACTAGATCACAAAATAAACATACTCAAAAGATCTTATCATCTATCTCGAAGAACATTCGATGAAAAGGATATTAAGATTGGCAAAGCATGATAACTAAACCTATGCAACAAGTGAGAAACAACACTCACATTGTGGCACTGGAAATCAAGCATAGCTTTGAATTCCATGAACTGTTTTAAAGATGGGTTTGAGGCCCATGGTTGTAAAACATTGGGGTTGAACATTTATCATATATGAAATGCATTTTCATATTCCATTTAATCTTGGTTTAGTATTAAATGATGAGTCCCTTCAATTTGACAATATATTCAAGATAGACTGTCAGGACCAGTCCTGTGACTAAGAAATGTCTATCAAGTGAACTTGAATGTCAAAAGTTGAAAATGGTCCCTGGTCGGAGTTTTCTATAAAGATGGACGCATAGAAAACGTTAGACGACTAGAATGCAAGATGACTAGTAGTTCTGTTTCTTGAATTATGTGGACATGGAAATGTCGTAATCATTTGCATAGATACTTACTTTGGGAAGACTAGTATCGGACAGACCTATGAAACTTTATTGTAAGAGATGAAAATCTGTCATAAGTAAATTTCATTAAAATTATTAGACACTAAATCCTCAATACTTGAGTGATTTGAGATTACTTGTTTGAGAACTGGTTACTTTGACGTTGACCAACCGTTGCACCGTAAAATGAGCCTATATATAAAGGCAACGCTCAGGTAATCACCTATCAAACATAGTCTAATCTCAAGATAGCAAGATTGGGATTGTCCTCCCATAAATCGGGATGAGATGCTTAAAAGTTGTACAAGGCCACTCGGAGAGCTAGAAACTGTAAAATGCATGGCCATGCTCGGATGAATCATAGGCTATGATTATCTGTTTATTTGATCAGTTGAACTCTGAAACCGAGAAACACCTCTGGACATAATAAGGATGACAACTCTTACCTTATGTTCAAGAGCAAGCATCGAGCGACAAAGGAATTCGGCAATGCACACTTGTCCCTAAGGACAAGTGGGAAACTGAAGGAAATAGTGCCCTTGGTCCAAGTATGCATATAATATTAAGTCTAATAAATGCGGTTCAGTATTAATTAACAAGTTAATAATTCAGTGAGATCAAGTGAGCTGAATGTCTAGCTATAGGCCGCTTCAGTTAAAGTGGAATTAATTATATTAATCCACAGCTTACTCTTGACTGAACCCGTAGGGTCACACAAATAGTACGTAAACGGATCAAGTATTTAATGGCATTAAATACTCCATCTATGGATATTCGGAATCGACGGATCTTGGTTTCAGTGGGAGCTGAGATCGTCACAAGCAAGAAATGAATACTCCGAAAACGATGATATTGCCGGAAACGGAAATATGGATCGCATCGGAAATATAAATATTATCCAAGTCGTAGATGTTGCCGGAAACGGAAACATATTACGTAATCGAAAATATTATCGGAAATGGAAATATTGCCGGAATCGGAAATATTGCCGGAAACGCAAATATTGTCAGAATCGGAAATATTATCGGAATCGTAAAATAATTCCGGAAACGGAAATATTAAATATTTGTTCGAAACGGAAATTAATTTCGGAATCGGAAATATTAAATATTGTTCGTATCGGAAATGATTTCCGGAATCGGGAATACAATCGGAAGCGTATCGTACGAATTAGCATCGGACGAGGCTCGCTAGACGAAGGCCCAGCACGAAGCCAGGCCATCGCCCAGCAAGCCACACGCATCACCAACACACGCCAAGCCTCGACCAGGCCCAGCGCAAGGCCAGGCCCAGCCAAAGCCTTGGGCGTGCGCGCAGACATAGGCAGCAAGCATGGGCCGAGCGCTGTGCGCTCAGCGTGGGCCGCAAGGCCTGCGCGAGTGTGCGGTGCTCGTGCGATGATCGTGTACGTGCTATACGAATCCTAAAGCTATCAGGATTCGATATATGATTAAATTCCTAATCCTAAAAGATAAATGAATTAAATAAGAGTTCTACTAGGATTCTAATTTAATTAATTCGTATCCTAGTAGGATTCCAATTCTCTTTCCATACCCCTATAAATATGTGGCCTGGGTTAACAATTTATAACGAGTTTTGAAGTATTCAAAGTGATTTTTGAGAGCAAAAATTCAGTCACATTCTTGCCCATAATTGCCGAAAATTATAGTACCTTAAGGGCGATTCTAGTTGGTCAGTCTTAAGGCGGATCCGGACGTGCTGTGGACTATCTACGGAGGGACGACACTTGGAGTCCTAAAGACTTGTTCTTGTTCGGTTCAGGCGCAGCTAGGGAGGGCACGCTACAAAGTGTATGCACCTAAATTATGCTATATGATTATGTGTAAATAATATATTTCCTGGCATTATGGTTTTTATGCATGATTTATGTTTATTCATATGTATCATAACCTAACAAAAAGGCATTCTAAAATTTGTACAAAAATACTCTTTTTCGGCCAAACCTAGAATTCCCAAATTCGAAGCCTAACTATGACTTTTCATAGGTTTTAGTTTTTCGAACGCAAAAGTTTGTAAATTTAAGATGTTAAATTGAATATTTGCGATTCTTGTTGATAAATCTTGAGTTTTTTATTGACCTACAGTATATGTTTAACAACTTTGAATGCCTAGACTTGTTAATTATACAACCTAATTTGTAATTATGATTAATTTGTTGAAATTCGAATAATTTAGAATTGATTTGATTTTCATAATTAATTAATAATTTAATTAGGTATCCATGATTAAAAACCACCATAAAAACTGTTAATTTATGTTAAATTTTAAAATTTTATGACCTAGATTTGAATCCATGTTAATCGGAAATTAATTGATTAATAAATTTTCGATTTTTCGCCCTAAAATTATGAAATTAATATGTTTTATTAATTTGTCATTAATTTTGAATTAAAATTTTTTCAATTTTTATGAAAAACTCCCATAAATGTTGCACGCACAAAGCAATGGAAGCTACGTGTTACCCTTAAGGGGTGTTGTATAGTGCGGGCACGCAACGACGAGCAAGGGAGCTCATCGCCCGTGCGGGACGAATGCAGCGAGCAACCAAGTCATGGCGCGCGCGCGGGGCAAGGAGCCTGGGCGTGTGTGCTGTGTTGATGGGTGATGGGCGAAGGGGCGGGGCACAAGGTCGAGGCGCGCGCGGGGGAGAGCGCAAGCTGGGTCGCCCAACGAGCACTGCTCCGCGCACCAACGAGCGTTGCCTCGCCACGAGAGATTGCTCGCGCCTAGCGAGCGGTGCATCTCTTGCGTGTAGCTGCTGCTGCATTGTGCCATGGCCGTGCGATCAGTCGTGCACTCGATGGGGCTTGGGCGCAAGCCCAAGTGCCTCGTCGTGTTGCGATTGAGTCGTTTTGAATTTTAATTTGAATTTTCAGTTCGGAAATAATTTTAATTAATTTTAAAATTAATAATTTAAATTGTTTTCATGGATTTTAATTTTGAATATTATAATTATTATAAATTTCAATTTATACTAATTATTTTACTAAAATTAAACCTTGAATTAATTTAAATTCGTTTAAATCAACTGAAAAAAAATAAACTAAATGGATTCGATTATAATTTTATATGAGCTTTCACTACAAGAAATTGTACTATTAACGACGGGAAATCCCGTCGCGAAAGGCCAATAATCGTTGATTAACGACGGGATTTTCTGTCGCGAACACGTCATAAAAGGGGGCCGTCGTTAATAGAAACCCCGTCGTAAATTCGTCGTAAAGCCGTTGTAAAAGACATTTGCGACGGTTATTCCCGTCATTATTTGGTTGTTAGCCCCGTCGCAAAAGGCTTTTGCGACGGGATTTTTGACCCGTCGTAATTAGGTTGTCGTTAAAGATACAAATTATTGTAGTGTTTAAATTTTAATTAAACTTGTATGTTTCCGGTTAGACTAGAAATACATTTTTATGTTTAAAATTAGTAAAGCATATGAATTTATTGGTTTAAGTGGGAGAAATTTTAGTCATAAACTCTTGAATAGGTCTACAAATCCTTTAAGGTTAAAAAAACTTGATTAGAATTAATAAGGACTGAATAATTGGTAGATTATTGGTGCCCTTGATTAATTGCTGCAAATATTTATGTGATGCATACAATGTGTTTTACTAACCATCTATGTGGGCCATTCATGATAATGAATGGGTGAATGGTTTATATTGTATATGTACTGTTTTGCAGGTTATGAAGTGACTAGTATGACCCAAATAGGATAGAAAATATGGTCTGCGTACCATTAATTTGAATGTAATTGGTCTAATGCACCAAAGTTTGTTTTTCAATTCAAATATGGTCTGCGTACCATCAAATAGTTGTAATTAGTTTAATCATAGCTGATCCTATTTGAAGAAAATGGCGCCTCCCACGGTGAAATTCAAGACGGAGTTTCCAATCCATTTTCAAAGACGGACTTTGAAGTTGAAGCTTCAAGATGAAGTCGGGCCATACTAGATTACATTTATGTTATGCATGCTTTAAGTTATTTATTGCTGTTAAATATGTCTTAATTATGCATGAGATTGTGGCTTTATTATGTTGCATGATTAAGGATTTTAGTTCACTTAAAATCTAACCAACATAGTAAGAGGCTTAAGTTCCAAAGTTTAAAAAAAAATTGAGTTAAAAGGTGCCATGCCAAAATAACACTTACTTGAATAACCTTTACATTAATCTAGTAATAGTTTTACGCTCAGCGAGGTGTTACTTATTGATCCTAAAGGGGTAAGGTACACAAATAATTGTGAGTACATGTTAGTTTTGGTGAAACTCAACGATATAAGTAAGGAGTCCTTTTATGTCGTGGCAAAATCGATAGGTTGACCTAATAAGTTCTTAGAAGTACCTATCAACTAAGAGTAGTTTCTAGACTATTAGCAAAAGGCTTTTTCTTACCTAAAAGATTTTAGAATTGAGTCTAAATACATAATGTGCTTAATTCTTCAATGGTTTTTAGGATCTTGGAATCATTTTATTCACACCTGCCGGAACACATAACTTGAATAAAATGCTTAATGAACATTAAATTATGCATGTGTGCTAGAATTTAAGTTTATTAAGAGAAACTGTGAATGATTATTTATTTGTTAATCTTTTTCAATTGTAGTTTTAACTATGACAAACAACAATTCATTCAACATTCGATCAATTCTCGAAAAAGAGAAGTTGAACGGAAAAAACTTCCTTGACTGGCAAAGGAACTTTCAAATAGTTCTTATGCAGGAAGAAAAGGAGTATGTCCTGGAAGAGGCGATGCCCGAAGCTGCGGGCGACGGGGTCACTCAGGCAGCCCTCAATCGTTGGATTGATGCCAACAAGGATGTGAAATGTCTAATGCTTGCAACCATGAGTGCAGATCTACAGAAAACGTTCATCAACTCAGATGCTTTCACGATCATCAGTGAGTTAAAGAACATGTTCCAAGATCTGGCTCGGATCGAAAGATTCGAGACTCATAGGCAAATTCTTGAGACCAAGCTTAAGAAAGGCGAGCCCGTAAGTCCACATGTTCTCAAAATGATTGGACTCATTGAGAATATGAGTCGGCTGGACCAGCAGTTCTCTCAGGAAATGGCTGTAGACACCATCCTCCATTCTCTTCATAGCGGGTATGATCAGTTCAAGCTGAACTACAGTATGAATAGTCTGGAAAAAACGCTCACTGAGCTTCACGGTATGCTGAGGACCGCTAAAAAGACGCTCAAAAGTGATAAGCAAGATGTGCTTATGGTGCGTGGGGGAAAGTTCAAGAAATCTGGAAAGAAGAGGAATGCTAAGAAAGGTGGCAACAAGGCCAGCCAGACTAAGCAGCCAGGCGGCACCAAATCTGGAAAGAAGAAGGTGAGCCAACCCACTTCTGAATCTGAATGCTTCTATTGCAAGAAGAAGGGGCATTGGAAGAGAGATTGCTTGAAGCTAAAGGAAGATCAGAAGAACGGAACAGTCGTTCCATCTTCAGGTATTTTCGTTATAGACTGTATACTTGCTAATTCAACTTCTTGGGTATTAGATACAGGTTGTGGCTCACACTTATGTTCCAATCCACAGGGACTAAGAAGAAGTAGAAGGTTAAGCAAGGGTGAAGTCGACCTACGAGTGGGAAATGGAGGACGGATTGCTGCATTAGCTGTAGGAACTTATTATTTGTCGTTGCCCTCTGGGCTAGTTTTGGAACTGGAAGAGTGTTTCCATCTTCCAAGTCTTACTAAAAACATCATTTCTGTTTCTTGCTTAGATGCTAAGGGATTTTCCTTTTTAATAAAAGACAATAGTTGTTCGTTTTATTTTAAAGAGATGTTTTATGGATCTTCTAGATTAGTCAATGGACTTTATTTATTAGATCACGACAAAAAAGTTTATAACATAAATACCAAAAAGGCAAAAAAGGATGATTCAGATCTCACCTATCTGTGGCATTGTCGATTAGGCCATATTAACTTGAAACGCATGGAAAGACTTCAAAAGGAAGGAATTCTAGAACCATTTGACTTAGAGGGTTATGGTAAGTGCGAATCATGTTTACTTGGCAAAATGACAAAGCAACCTTTCTCTAAAGTTGGAGAAAGAGCAACTGAACTATTGGGTTTAATCCATACAGATGTATGTGGACCAATGAGTACAAATGCTAGAGGTGGTTTCTGCTACTTTATCACTTTCACTGATGACTTCAGTAGATATGGTTATGTCTACCTAATGAAGCATAAGTCTGAATCCTTTGACAAATTCAAGGAATTTTAGAGTGAAGTAGAGGATCAATTAGGCAAGAAGATTAAGGCACTGCGATCTGATAGAGGCGGTGAATATCTGAGCTATGAATTTGATGAACATCTGAAAGAATGTGGAATTCTATCAGAATTGACTCGTCCTGGAACACCACAATGGAACGGTGTGTCGGAACGGAGTAACAGAACCTTGCTAGACATGGTTAGATCAATGATGCGTCAGGCCGAACTTCCAATAGAATTTTGGGGACATGTACTAAATACAGCTGCACTCACTATAAATAGAGCTCCGTCTAAAGCTGTTGAAAAGACTCCATATGAGTTATGGTTTGGAAAGCCTCCAAATGTGTCTTTTCTTAAGATTTGGGGATGTGAAGTATACGTCAAACGATTAATTTCAGACAAACTTCATCCAAAATCTGACAAATGTATCCTTGTGGGCTATCCAAAGGAAACAAAGGGGTATTACTTCTACAATACATCTGAGAACAAGGTGTTTGTTGCTTGGGATGGTATCTTTTTGGAAAAGAATCACATTTCCAAAATGACAAGTGGGAGAACAGTAGACCTCGAAGAAATTCGAGTCGAACAACAAACACTAGAGAATGCTCAAGATGACATTCAAGATGAAACTGAGAGATCTTTAGAAGTATCTGGTGAGAATCATGGACCATCTAGAGATGTAACCCCGCGTAGATCGCAAAGATATAGATCTCAACCGGAAAGGTACTTGGGTATTTTGACGAACGAGAGCTATGACGTTCTATTACTTGAAAGTGATGAACCTGCAACTTACAAACAAGCTATGACGAGCCCTAGCTCCAAGCAATGGCAAGAAGCCATGCAATCTGTATTAGACTCCATGTCAGAAAACCAAGTTTAAGATTTTGTCGATTTGCCAGATGGCTACCAAGCCATAGGAAGCAAATGGGTTTTCAAACTGAAAAAGGACAAGGATGGGAAACTTGAAGTTTTCAAAGCTAGATTGGTTGCAAAAGGTTACAGGCAAGTCCACGGTGTGGATTACGATGAAACCATTTCACCAGTTGCAATGCTAAAGTCTATTCGGATATTGTTAGCAATCGCTGCATATTACGATTACGAAATATGGCAGATGGATGTCAAAACCGCTTTCTTAAACGGCGTTTTAACAGAAACTGTGTTTATGACACAGCCTGAGGGTTTTGAGGATCCAAAGAATGCTAAAAAGGTATGCAAGCTAAAGAAATCAATCTACGGATTGAAGCATGCATCAAGGAACTGGAATATATGTTTTGATGAAGCAGTCAGTGGCTTTGGTTTCATCAAGAACGTAGACGAATCTTGTGTATACAAGAAGGTCAGTGGGAGAAAAATTGCTTTTCTAGTATTATATGTCGACGACATATTACTTATCGGAAATGACATTCCTATGTTGAACTCTGACAAGATTTGTCTTGGGAAATGTTTTTCGATGAAGGATCTAGGAGAAGCACAGTACATACTGGGCATCAAGATTTACAGAGATAGATCTAAAAAGATGATTGGACTTAGTCAAAGCACTTATGTCAATATGGTGCTTGAAAGGTTCAAGATGGCAGAATCCAAGCGAGGCTACCTACCCATGTCTCATGGAATGACTCTAAGCAAGACTCAGTGCCCAAAAACACTTGATGAGCGTAGATGAATGAGTGGGATTCCATATGCATCATTGATTGGTTCAATAATGTATGCTATGATATGTACACGCCCGGATGTTGCGTACGCACTCAGTGCTACGAGCAGATACCAGTCAGACCCAGGAGAGGCACATTGGACTGCTGCCAAGAATATTCTGAAGTACCTGAAAAGGCACAAAGATGACTTCCTGGTCTATGGTGGAGATGATGAGTTAATTATTAAAGGCTATACGGACGCCAGTTTCCAAACCGACAAGGATGATTTCAGATCACAGTCTGGGTTTGTCTTCTGCCTCAACGGAGGTACAGTAAGCTGGAAAAGTGCTAAGCAAAGCACCATTGCGGATTCTACAACTGAAGCGGAGTACATTGCTGCACATGATGCAGCAAAGGAAGCTATATGGCTAAGGAAGTTCATAGGTGAACTTGGTGTAGTCCCCTCCATTAAAGGACCAATAGCCCTATATTGTGATAATAACGGAGCTATTGCACAGGCAAAGGAGCCTAGACACCACCAAAGAGTCAAGCATGTACTTCGTAGATTTCACCTTCTACGAGAGTTCGTTGAAAGAAAAGAAATCGAGATAAGCAAGATTGGAACTGATGACAACATCTCAGATCCATTGACTAAACCTCTGCCGCAGGCGAAGCGCAACTCGCACACTGCAGCCATGGGAATCAAGCATATTGGAGAATGGCTTTGATGTCCTTGTTTAATGTTTTAAAGTTTTAGAGTTTAATACTTTGTAAAACATTATTGGTTAATCATTCACAATAAATAAATATAATTCATTTTTCCATTTAATTTGTGGTTTATTAAATGATGAGTCCCTTCAATTTGACGAAATATTCAAGTCAGGACCAGTCCTATGACTAAGAAATGTCTATCAAGTGAACTTGAATGTCAAAAGTTGAAAATGGTCCCTGGTCGGAGTTTTCTATAAAGATGGACGCATAGAAAACGTTAGACGACTAAAATGCAAGATGACTAGTAGTTCTGTTTCTTAAGCTATGTGGACATGGCAATGACATAATCATTTGCATAGATACTTACTTTGGGAAGACTAGTATCGGACAGACCTATGAAACTTTACTATAAGAGATGAAAATACGTCATAAGTAAATTTCATTAAAATTATTAGACACTAATCCTCAATACCTGAGTGATTTGAGATTACTTGTTTGAGAACTTCTTACTTTGACGTTGTCAACCGTCGCACCGTAAAAGAAGGCTATAAAGGCAACGCTCAGGTAATCAACTATCAAACGAAGTCTAATCTCAAGATCCCAAGATTGGGATTGTCCTCCCATAAATCGGGACGAGAGCTGAAAGTTGTACAAGGCCACTGAGAGAGCTAGAAACTGTAAAATGCATGGCCGTGCTCAGATGAATCATAGGCTATGATTATCTGTTTATTTGATCAGTTGAACTCTGAAACCGAGAAACACCACTGGACATAATAAGGATGACAACTCTTACCTTATGTTCAAGAGCAAGCATCGAGCGACAAAGGAATTAGGAAATGCACACTTGTCCCTAAGGACAAGTGGGAGACTGAAGGAAATAATGCCCTTGGTCCAAGTATGCATTTAATGTTAAGTCTAATAAATGCGGTTCAGTATTAATTAACAAGTTAATAATTCAGTGAGATCAAGTGAGCTGAATGCCTAGCTAGAGGCCGCTTCAGTTCAAGTGGAATTAATGATATTAATCCATAGCTTACTCTTGACTGAACCCGTAGGGTCACACAAATAGTACGTAAACGGATCAAGTATAATGGCATTAAATACTCCATCTATGGATATTCGGAATCGACGGATCTTGGTTACAGTGACAGCTGAGATCGTCAAAGGCAATAAATGAATACTCCAGAAACGATGATATTGCCGGAAACAGAAATATGGATCGTATCGGAAATATAAATATTATCCAAGTCGTAGATGTTGCCGGAAATAGAAACATGGTACGTATCGGAAATTATTACCGGAAATGGAAATATTACCGGAATCGGAAATATTGCCGGAAATGGAAATATTGTCAGAATCAGAAATATTATCGGAATCAGAAAATAATTCCGGAAACGGAAATATTAAATATTTGTTCGAAACGGAAATTAATTCCGGAATCGGAAATGTTAAATATTGTTCGTGTCGGAAATGAATTCCAGAATCAGGGATTTAATCGGAAAGCATATCGTACGAATTAGCATTGGACGAGGCTTGCTAGACGAAGGCGCAGCACGAAGCAAGGCCGTCGCCTAGCAAGCCACACGCATCCAACAACACGCCAAGGCCACGACCAGGCCCAGCGCAAGGCCAGGCCCAACCAAGGATTTGCGCGCGCGCTCAGCGATGGGCTGCGAGCAGTGGGCCTCAGCGCTGTGCGCTCAGCGTGGGCCGCGAGGCTTGCGCATGGGCGTGCGGTGCTCGTGCGCTACGTGTGTGTGTGCTATATGAATCCTAAAGCTATCGGAATTCGTGCATAGATTAAGTCCTAATCCTAAAAGATTAAATTAATTATTTAGAGTTCTAAAAGGATTCTAATTAATTAATTAGTATTCTAACAGGATTCGAAATCCTTTCCAAGGTTCTATAAATATATGCCTAGGGTCATAAATTTATATACGAGTTTTTCAACAAGTATTCATACAATAAAACAGTGATTTTTGAGCAGAAAAATCAGTCACATTCTTGCCCATAATTAGCCGAAAATTATAGTACCTTAAGGGCGATTCTAGTTGGTCAATCTTAAGGCGGATCCGGACGTGCTGTGGACTATCTACGGAGGGACGACATTTGGAGTCCTAAAGACTTGTTCTTATTCGGTTCGGGCGCAGCTAGGGAAGGCACGCTACAAAGTGTATGCACCTAAATTATGCTAAATGATTATGTGTAAATAATATGCTTCCTGGCATTAAGGCTTTCCGCATAATTTATGTTTTGTCATATGTATCATAACCTAACACCGTGGGCCTTGCTTGCTCGCTGTTGTGCTGCTGCACCTTTGTGCGCGCTGCCACGCCCCGCGGGCTGGCTTGCTTGCTGCGTTGCGAGCTCGCTGGCTCGTTGGGCCTTGCGTGCATGCGCGCTTGTATTCGCGAATAACGCCTTACGTCTATTATTTATCGTATCGTATACGACGAATCACCGTCGTAAGATACGATTATTCGTTTCGCCTAGCTTCCGAATATTCGCGATACGATATACGATCCCGACGCAAGGTCGTATCGTATAATACGTTTTCCAAACTAATTCCCGAAAACCTATTATATGAATTTCCGATCTATTTATTCCGGTGATCTGTTACATGTCATTGGTGTGACCTTATAGGTTCAGTCAAGAGTAAGTTGTGAGTCTAATATAGATTAGAACTCACTGATCGGAAGCATTGCTCTAGCTAGCTGTTCCGATCACTTACTCTTATTGAATTAATTGTTCGCAATTAATCTGAACCATGGTATTAGACTTAATACAACTTGGGTGAAGGACATATTTCCTTCATATTCAACTTAAAATATTAACATTTTCTTTACACAATTTATTATTTTTACAAGTTTAAATATTTACGAGTTTAGTTACATTTTAAATTTTATTTCGTAACTTATAAAAGATTTTAAAAGTCTTTATTAACGATTTTTTTATGTAAAAACTAAGTTTATTAGCACTTTAAAAAAAGTTAATTTTGGAAAATTATCTTCCTTAAAACGCATATTATTTTCTCGTTCAATGACCAAAATAGCATCAAAAAATTCAGAAATTTGCCTAGCTTTGTAAAATGACCAAAATCCCCCCAAGAGCAAAAATTGTCATTTTTTCCTCCTTCCGCTCGACGTATATCCTTGACTTCTCTTTCTCCTTATTCAGTCCACATACATTTTCTTGGACTCCAAGGTCATCTCCTTCTTCTTCACTCTACTTCCATAGTGACTTCATTGATGATGACAATGGAGTTCTCATGACACTATGAATAGCACCATAATATGTCTCAATTTCTCAAACAAAATCAGTTATCAAAACTGAAAACCACCACCATGCCGCCCTCTATAAACTCAAACAACCCATTCCAACCACCTCTACCACTACTTTGAAGGAAATAATGCCCTTGGTCCAAGTATGCATTCAATGCTAAGTTAATAATTCAGTGAGATCAAGTGAGCTGAATGCCTAGCTAGAGGTTGCTTCAGTTCGAGTGGAATTAATAATATTAATCCACAACTTACTCTTGACTGAACCCGTAGGGTCACACAAATAGTACGTGAATGGATCAAGTATTAAAGTGAATTAAATACTCTATTTATGAATATTCGGAATCGACGAATCTCGGTTCCAGTGGGAGCTGAAATCGTCAAAAGGCAAAATATGAATACTCCGGAAACGATGATATTGCTGGAAACGGAAATATGGATCGTAACAGAAATATAAAATATTACCCAAGTCGTAGATGTTGCCGGAAACGAAAACATGGTACGTATCAGAAATATTATTGGAAATAGAAATATTGCAGGAATCGGAAATATTGTTGGAAACGGAAAAATTATCGGAATCGGAAATATTGTCGGAATCGGAAATAAATTCTGGAATCGGAAATATTAAATATTTTTCAAATCGGAAATATTAAATATTGTTCGAATCGGAAACGAATTCCCGAATCGGAAAACGAATTGGAAGCGCGACGTACGAAATAATCGTCGGACGAGCTTGCTAGACGCAAGGCCCAGCACGAAGCCAGGCCCGCGCCTAGAGAATCCCGCGCAGCGAGCAGCAAGGGCAGCAGGCCCAGCCGAGCAATTAAGGCAGGCCCAGCCGAGCACCAAGCAAAGCAGGCCCGACCGAACAAAGCGAGGAAGGCCAGCAGCAGCGCCCACGATGGGCCGCGTGCTACCAGCCTTCTTGGACCGAGCCGCGCACCGTGGCCTTATGCGCTGCGTGTGTGTGGTTTGTGCAATGCTACGAATCCTTAGTCGTTTAGGATTGTTCGATTAATTGTTTTCCTAAATCCACAAGAATTATATGTTTAATTAAGCATTATATTCTAATAGATTAATTTAACTAGAATTCTAATTGAATTAGTAAATTGAATCCTGGTGGAAATCTAAGTCCGATATTTCCTCCCTATAAATAGGTGATTCATAATCACAATTTATACATCACTAAATAAGTATTCATATAGTTTAAGTTTAAGGAATAACTTAATAATTTGTCTAAAATATAATTAAGCTTTCGAATAACATAAAACCTTAGATAATATTCTAGTTAATTGAATCTAAGGCGGATCCGAACGTGCTGTGGACTATCTACGGAGGGGCGACACTTGGAGTCCTAAACTTGTTCTTGTTCAGTTCGGGAGCAGCTAGGGAAGGCACGCATCACATGTATGTATCCTAAATTTATGCTAATTGACTATGTGGCAATTACTTTGGATTCATGGCTTTATGGTTTTTCCGCATGAAATATATGTTTATATTTTTCATAACCCAACAGCGGTATCACGGGTCTCTACTTAATTCCATAATCAATTATAGTTAACATGGTTAAATTTTATAAATTTGCAATTAATTGCGAATTCGTGCGATTATTTAATTATATTTTCGCAGGATTTTTAGCAGTTTAGTCAATAATGATCGGAATCGTATAATTTTATAGTGATTTTCTCATGTAAACGACGTTTTAAAATTTTGACTAAAATCAAAGATTTGACGCCGAACCCACAATTCCCAAATTCGAAGCCTACCTAAGACTTTTCGGAGGTTTTAGTTTTTCGAACGCAAAATTTATAATTTTTATGATGTTAAATTAAATATTTGCGTATCTTGTATGTAAATCTTGAATCTATGATTGACCTACTGTATATGTTTAACAATTTTAAAGCATAATATTGTTAATTATACAACTTAATTTGTAATTGTAATTAATTATAAAAGATTTAATTTTTACGAAAATCGTTCATGAATCTTGTACGCACGAAGCAATGGAAGCTAAGTGTTACCCTTAAGGGGTGTTGCATAGTGCGGGCATGCGACGACGAGCAAGGGAGCTCGTCGCCCATGCGGTACGAGGGAGCGAGCAAGGCACGGGCACACGCGCGCCGGGGGCTGCCCTGCTGTGCGGTGTGTGCGGTGTGCAAGTGAGTGGGTGGCGAGACGAAGGCAACGAGCACACAGGCCGTGGGCGCAAGCGACGAGCGCTGGCACGCTCTAGCAAGCACTGGTCCGCCCAGTGCGCGCTGGCTCGTCCCAGCGAGCGATGCTTGCTGCGCGTAGGCGTGGCTTGCTCGGCTTGCTGCATGCTACGCGTGGCCTGCTCGATGCTCATGCTACGGCCAATGCAAGTGGCAGACCATGGGCACTACATTCGTGCATGCGGCTAATGGGCGCTGCTACTACAAGGCCTCGACGAGGCATGGGCGCAAGCCTATGGCTTTGTCTTGGCCCGTTGGTTCGTTTTAATTTTTCGGTTGAAAACAATTTTAATTAAATTTAAATGCGTAATTTCATTTTTTCTCGGAATTTAATTTTGAATAATTTATTTATTATAAATTTATTTATACTAATTATTTTACTAAAGTTAAAACCTTGATAAAATTTAAATTAATTAATTTTGATCAACCGAAAATAAAAATAAAGGATTTAAATAATATTTTATATGAGCTTTAAATTTTAATTAAATTTGTAAGTTTCCGGTTGGACTAGGAAATACAATTTATGTTTAAAATTCGTAAACCATGTAAATTTCTTGGTTTTAGTGGGAACATTTTAGTCATTATACTCTTGATTAGGTCTACATTCCTTTAAGGTTAAAACAACTCGGTTAGAGTTAATAAGGATTGAATAATTTATAGATTATTGGAACCCTTGATTAATTATTGCAAATATTTATGTGATGCATAATATGTTCTACTAACTTGCTATGTGGGTCATTCATTGATAAATTAATGGGTGAATGGTATATTGTAAATGTACTATTTTGCAGGTTATGGAAAGTGACTAGTATGGCCCAAATAGGATAAAAAATATGGCCTGCGTACCATTAATTTGAATGTAAAATTAATTGGTCTAATGCACCAAAGTTTTTTATTTTAAATAAGGTCTGCGTACCATCAAATAGTTGTAATTAGTTTCAATTATAGCTTATCCTATTTGAAGAAAATGGCGCCTCCCATGGTGAAATTCAAGACGGAGTTTCCAATCCATTTTCAAGACGGAGTTTGAAGTTGAAGCTTCAAGATGAAGTCGGGCCATACTAGATAACATTTATATCTTATGCATGCTTTAAGTTATTTATTGCTTTAAATATGTCTTAATTATGCATGAAATTATGGCTTGATTATGTTGCATGATTAAGGATTTTAGTTCACTTAAAATCTAACCAACATAGTAAGAGCCTTAAGTTCCAAACTTTAAAAATTGAGTTAAAAGGTGCCATGCCAAAATAACACTTACTTAGATAACCTTTACATCAATCTAAGTAATAGTTTTCCGCCATAGCGAGGTGTTACTTGTGGATCCTAAAGGTGTTACTTGTGGATCCTAAATAATTGTATACATGTTATTTTGGTGAAACTCAACGATATAAGTAAGGAGTCCTTTTATGTTGTGGAAAACGGGATAGGTTTACCTAATAAGTTCTTAGACGTACCTATCAACCAAGAGTAGTTTCTAGACTATTAGCAAAGGATTTGCTTACCTAAAATATTTTAGAATTGAGTCTAAATACATAATGTGCTTAATTCTTCAATGATTTAAGGTTCTTGGATTCATTTTTTTCACACCTGCCGGAACAATAAATTCGAATAAAATGCCAATGACTTGTTTAAATTGCATGATTGCTTTAATTTTCAAGTTATTACTCATGATAAATGTTTAGACTTTGCATGCTTCAATGTATGTTAATTATTGTTTATAATTAAATATCTTGCACTACAGTAAATCCTTTTAGAAGGGTAACAATATATTTCCTCGATTGGTAGTGAATCTAAGATCGATTCAGGGAAATGAGAGAAAGTGAGCAATTGAAAATGTACGTTTCTTTTAGCGACCTTTATGGTTGTTTTCGAGTATCAAAGTCGAATGGCAAACTGATTGGTGCTTGTGAATTCAAAATACAATGTAGTTTTGAGATAATAAAGCGTTGAGTTTAAACGCTCAGCTTTACCAATGGTTAACAACCTAATATGTTTTATCCATTTAATTCTCGAATGAGTCTAGTCCCTAGACATTCGAATAGATCGATGCTTAGAGAACTTTAGAAGCTTCTAGTAAGATCATCTAGTTGAAACAAAATATTCAACATAAATAAAATGGTAAGAACTTTTTTGGAGTGACATTGGACATGTCTAACAAAGTTAGAATTCAACACTAAAGAATTCTATTCTTAAGACTATAAGAAAGGGTACAAGAAATAGGAAAACAAGGAACAAATGAAAGGAATTTACGATTCCGTTTCTACCTATAAGTATATGTTTAAAGATAAGTGACCTAGCAATAAAACTTCATTGGTATCATATATCGCTTGAGGTTCTTACTTCAGTAATAACTCAAACAATGGAAGCTAGGCTACACTAATGACCTACAAGTGGGAAATGAAGCATGGCAATGCTACATTAGTTGTAGGGTCATCTAGTTTGTTTTAAGTCCTTTTAAAGCTGGAACTTAATGGCTATGATGTTCCATAATCAACATACCTAAATTTCTGTTTCCAAACACAGAAAGATTCACATTCAAGAAAGACAAAAACAATGTTTGTTTGTTATTTGAATGAAATGGTCATTTACGGGTTGTGTCAATATGCTTAATTAAAACAAACAACTCTTTAACAATAAGAACTTTACTAGGTTCAAATCAATCTCTTGATTTGAGTTCCACAAACCTTTAGCATTGTTGCTTAGACCATGTCAACAAGTTAACATTCAAAAGCTCTATTTTGATGGAATTTTGAAAGTTGATTGATTTCTAGATTATTCAAGACAAAGCAAGTCTTACTTGTTGAAAGTAACAAAAGATATGAACTATTGTTAGAACACCTAGACAATAGAGTTCAAAGCTAAAGAAAGATTTTATTACTTTATTATTTCACCTAGATTTGAGTGAATAAAGGTTTATTTACTCAAAATGATATAAGTTCGAATCTGTTAGGCTTGTTCAAAGATTCAGAAGTATAAAATCCACATGGCAAGAAATCATAAAGATCTAGGTTAGATCATGACGATGATTACTTTAAGACCAAAAATGATCATCAATGATTGTGTGTTGTAATTTTACGATCTAGCTCCATAAGATATGACATATCTAAGTTGGAATGATCGAAGTCAATTAGTACTTGATTCAATCAATGATGAATCATAAAGATTTTTCCTACAATTTCTAAACAAAATGCTCAACTACCGCCAAACTAAACCAAATTCGTCAAAGCTATTGAAAAGTAATTTAGGAATATCTTTTCAATAGTATATATATCTAAAGAGTTCCTAAACTCAGTGGGAGCTTAGTGTTTGTTATTCGACAAACTAAGGCCCAAGCATAGATATATGTTTCATTGTGTTTTATTCAAATGAGACACAAGGGTATTATTTCTACCACGAATATTTTGAGAACATAATGTTTATTTGCTCGAAATAATTTCCTTTCTGAGATTCGTTACCAAAATGACAAGTGGGAAAAAATAGACCTCAAAAGTCTTCGAGGCGAACAACAAACATAAATGGACATTCCAGAGGCTTTTAAAAGTTCTTCAGAAAATCCGAACACTTATTCTTTAAGGACTTTAGAAGTGGTTAAAGCATAGAAATCTCTTAGAAGACTTTGCAAGTGCTTCAAGGAGAATAGAATATTCAAAGAACTTCCAAAGTGTCTATTGATATTCTATTGTTTGATGTTCTATACCCAAGTAGGCATAGAGTTCAAGTCACTAAAACTATGAGATTGTTCTATTGGATAGGGAAGAAACATAGAGTTCAGGTCAATGAAACTACGAGATTCTTCTATTAGATAGTGAAGAAACCTACAACTTGCAGTCAAACTATTATCATGTAGATTAATGAGTTTGTCACTTGTAAGAAAGCTGAAACCCAGATTCCCGAAAATGGTTAGAGGCCATATATAGAATCAAATGTTTTAAATGGTTAGAGGCCATAAAACATACTTAATGTTTTGATGACAAAATTGAAATTTTGTTGATTTGCAAGAATAGATTAACACCTATTGGTTATTGGTTTAAATGATAAAAACCATCAAAACATGGAATTGTGTTCACACACAAAGCTAGATTAGTTGCTAAAGGTTACAAGCAAATTCACGGCATGGATTGTGTTGAAGCCTCATGCAAAATCGTAATGCTCAAGTCTATAAATCAAGCAATGATTGCATATTGGTACATATAGCAATTGGATGACAAAACATATTCCTCGATCAAATGTTGGAATAAACTATGTACATGAAATATGATAGGATTTGTGGATCCAAATAATGCTTGAAAGGAAAGCTAGCTTGTGAAATCTAAGTACAGATTTAAGCAAGCAATTGGGAATTAGAATTGTATTTTAGTGAAACTAATAAGGTATTTTTGTTTCATAAAATGTACATAATTTTTTTTTTTTGGCAAATAAAGTTGATTATATTACCAAAGTAAGGATAACACCTAGTCACAAAGACCAACACTAAGTTCCCAACAACCTGGGAACACAACGACTAAACACAAAGCCAACAGGCACAAGCTAAACTCTACTAGCCGCACAAAATAGAATTCTACTTACAACTGTCTCTATAGGATCATAGTGATCACTAAACACACTAGAATTCCTCTGAATCCACACAGCATAGAGTGTCTCAATGAAGGCAATACTACACAGTTTGGCTCTTTCTTTGGTGCTCCTGCTCTGAACAGCTGCCCATCTAACCTCATCATCCCAGGTCTGAATTGTTCTCTGTATCCCCATGTGAGTAAGAACTCTACTCCAAATCTCCTTTGAATATTGACACTCAAAGAACAAGTGTGTCATTTTCTCTTCATGTACCATTCAAAATTCACATTCACCACTAATGTCTATATCCCAACTGATCAATCTGTCTTTGGTAGGTAGCCTGTTTTGTAAGGCCAACCAAGTAATGAAGGTCCCTTTAGGACTAGCCTTGCTGTTACAAGTGATTATTTTCCAATGCACATGACTGACACCACTCTGAAGATGCTTATACATTTTACTGATTTTGAACTTATCATTATGGACAAACTGAGTCACTCCTCCTGCTTGCATTAGAGCATCTCTATACTGCCAGATCTTCCTTAATGACCAAGTTAGCCCAGATGGGATGGGCATGGTCCAAAAATCCATCTGCTTCACATAGTAAGTGTGGATCCATTTCACCCACAGTCTGTCTTGTTTCATAGATAAAGCCCAACAGTGTTTGAGAACAACAGCTTTATTCCATATTGTTAAGTCCTTTAGATTCCACCCACCACAACTCTTGGGGAGGCACAAGTGATCCCAAGAAACTGGAGCCTTTTTTGAGCCAATATCTGACCCTGTCCACAGAAAGCACCTGCAAATGCTTTGGATTGTCTTCATAACTTTCTTGGGCATTACAAATATTTGACACCAGTAGAGCTGCATTCCAAAAAGAATTGACTTGACCAGCTGTAATCTGCCTGCATAGGACAAGAATCTTGCAGAACAACTCTTAATTCTAGCAGTTGTTCTCTCAATAAGAGGTTTACGATCAGAGAAGCTCAACTTTCTAGTTGTCAAGGGTACCCCTAAATATTTAAAGGGGAAAACACCTTTCTGAATGCCAATTGTGGTAGCAATCTGGTTAGAAACAACATCAGAAACACCAGCTGTATAGACTTCACTCTTATGGAGATTAGCACTGAGACCAGAAGCCTTTGAAAACTTGGTAAAAGCTCCAAAAAGAGAAGTGATAGAAGGCAAATCTGCCCTGGCAAACATGAGTAGATCATCTGCAAACATCATGTGAGTAATCTTCAATTTCTTACATCTTGGATGATAGTTAAACTCCTTTTGTGAACTCATGGCAGCCAAACATCTTGACAAATACTCCATACCCAGTGCAAAGAGATAGGGTGACATTGGATCCCCTTGCCTCAATCCCTTTTTTGCAGGAATAGAAAGGGTAGGAAATCCATTGACAAGAATAGAGTAGGAGACAGTTCCTAAACATTCCATAACCCACCTAATAAAAATGTCAGGGAATCCTAATTCATGCATCATTGACTTCAAGAAGGGCCATTCCAAAGAGTCATAAGCCTTCTTGAGGTCAACTTTTATCATACACCTAGGGGAGATGTATTTCCTTGAATAAAATTTCACCAGCTCAGAAGCCAGTAGGATATTATCAGCAATATTCCTACCAGGAATGAAGCCAGCCTGTGAATCATTCACCACTTCACCAATTATTGACTGCATTCTGTGAGTTAAGATTTTTGAAATCAACTTGTAAACAATGGAGCAACATGCTATATGCCTGAAGTCTTTGATACTGGTAGCATTGTGAATTTTTGGGATTAGAGTAACAGTAGTGCTGTTTGTTTATTTCAGAAGTTTCCCTGTGGAGAAGAAATCCTGAACAGCCACATAAATGTCATCTTTAATGATGCTCCAAGCTTCTTTGAAAAAGAAACTGTTAAACCCATCTAAACCAGGAGCTTTATTGTTGCCAATCCCTTTCAGTGCCATATCAATCTCAGCAGTTGAGACAGGAAGAACTAAAGATTGAGCTGAAGCTGCAGAAAGTTGTTTACCTTGTCTCACAACTGTAACATCAATACCCTCCAAAGTGTCTGCAGCAGAACCAATAAGACCATGATAGAAAGTTTTGATCTCATCTTTAATCTCTGCAGCAGTGGTAAGCTTCCTCCCATTAGCATCATAAAGAACATCAATACTGTTCCTAGCATATCTCTCCTTTACTGCTGTGAAGAAGAACTTTGTATTTGAATCACCAGTTTTCAACCACTGGATTCTTGATTTCTGTTTGAGAGCTCTTTCATGAATACTCAGAAACTTTTTAAGCTTACCAGTGCATTATTTTTCAGTCAGTTGAAGGTCAATATCACTAGGGGAAGCAGCTAACTGAGATTGAGTGTCATCCAGCTCCCTCCTAATACCATCAATTCTCTCCTCCAGCCTAGCAAATTCTTCTCTATGCAAAGTTTTCAGACCCTGCTTGATGACTTTCAGTTTGTGCCACACTTGAAACATAGCAGTTCCATTTACAATAGATCCCCATCCTTCTTGCACAATCTGATGGAACTTAGGGTGCTCAGCCATGTAATTGAAGAACTTAAATGGTCTACTTCCCCTTTGTCTCACCACTTTACAATCCAGCAGAAGAGGGGAGTGGTCTGATAAACCTGGGTTCAGATAGTCCACACATACATCTGGATAACTAGTATGCCAGTTACCACACCCAAAGGCCCAATCAATTCTGGAATGTATTCTCAAATCACCTTGCCCTTTATTGTTCCAGGAGAAGAAATTTCCATAACTCTTGTTCTCTATCAGCCCTGTTGCATCAATGCAAGCATCAAAATCTCTTATTTCTGCATCAGAAACTTGGCTACCATGGATTCTATCACCTGCATGCAGCACTGAATTGAAATCACCCATGACAAACCAAGGGTATATCACACTTGGTCCAATTTGAGTCAAGGTGGTCTAAAGTGGTCTCTTATGATCAATTGTATGCAATCCATACACAGCAATGAACTGAGCAGTAAAATTCCCATCCTTTGCAGCTAAATCACCATGAATAACTTGGTCAGTTTTTAAGCCCATAGTAAAGGTAACCTCACTATGCCTCCACCCAATCCAGATTCTACCCTTAGGAAAATAGGAATAGTTCATTTCCCACTTCCAGCAACTACCTAGCTTATTCTGAATCTTGCTAGCTTTATTTTCCCTCACTCTAGTTTCTAACAGAGCAATAACACTGATCTTATTGGTTTCCAGCGATCTCCTAACCTCCACCACTTTATTAGGATCATTTAGACCCCTAACATTCCAAGTGCAAACAATCATGGTGGATACCTATCTCCTTCCTCAACCTCTGCATCCTCACCCTCCTCCTCTATAGAAAATCCCTCCACTACATCAACTACTTTTGGAACCTGAGCCAATCCCAAAGGATGATCATAGTGGTTATACTCTCTCCTTCTCCTGGATACTACTCTCCATCCATCATCTTGAACCTCACTCACCTGTGCCTGGTGCAAAGGGGTAGTAGCAATCAAACTTGGATTGATCTCTTCAGAAACAACAGGTTCAGGTACAGAAACAGCAGCATTCACCACCTTCTTTGGTTTCCAGACCTTAGTCACCTTTTTCTGCACTGGTTGAACATGAGTAACAGGTTGATATCTTGTTTGACCCTTTTTAACTGAACAATCATGCCCAATTATTTTACATTCCTTACAAAAAGGGGGAAGCCATTCATACTCCACTTTCTGACTAAAAGTTCTACCACAAGAGTCTTGTATTTAAACAACCTTGGTGACACTTTTAGTAACATCAACTTCAATTAAGAGTCTAGCAAAAGAAATCCTCAACTGCTTAGAGGTACACTCATCAGCAAATAAAGGAACCCCAACAAGGCTCCCAATCCTACTGAGAGAATCCATGCCCCAACAACACAGAGGCAAGTTAGGGAACTTCACCCAAACTGGAATTACCCTGAGAATTTCCTCTTGGAAATTAAAATCTGATGACCATGGTTTAGTGATCATAGGTCTACCAAAGAATGTGTGAGGTCCAGCAACCAGTACCTCATCTCTATCCCTTTTTGAGCAGAATTTAACCACAAAATAGCCCTCATCATGTAGAAACACATTAGGCTTACCAACATGACCCCATTCCTTATCAATATACCTAATTACTGCCCCAATGGAGGGTTTATCACCAACAACATACATGATCAAAGCACAATCCCAAATAGCAGCCATTTTACTCATATCAACCTTGTCAAGCATAGCAACAGGAGTACCTTCCAAAATTGTGGGAGCAATAAAGGAGAGGGAGTTACCTTTGCCAGTGAGTTGAGGTCCTCGAAATAAGTTCACCCAAGGTGATTTTGGGTCAACACGGGTGTGCTGTTGTTCTAATGGAGGTCTAGTTCCTTCTTCTCCAAGGTCTCAAGAGTTACCACCATGCTCTGTTTCAGAGGGTTCAAGATCCCCTTTGCTTGCGAGGGTTTCCGTACCATTTGTCAAACCCAGTACAACATTAACGTTTCTCACCATCTCCTTCACCCTTTCCAGAGCAGAGCCACCCAATCTCCCACCCCCCTGTCCTTCTTCCATACCTCCCACAATCTCGGAGTGTTTGAATTCCATGAACTGTTTTAAAGATGGGTTTGAGGCCTGTGGTTGTAAAACATTGGGGTTGAACATTTATCATATATGAAATGTTTTTTCATATTCTATTTAATATTGGTTTAGTATTAAATGATGAGTCCTTCCAATTTGAAGATATATTCAAGATAGACTGTCAGGACCAGTCCTGTGACTAAGAAATGTCTATCAAGTGAACTTGAATGTCCAAAGTTGAAAATGGTCCCTTGTCGGAAGTTCTCTATAAAGGTGGACGCATAGAAATCGCTAGAAGACTAGAATGCAAGATGACTAGTAGTTCTGTTTCTTGAACTATGTGGACATGGCAATGTCCCAATCATTTGCATAGATACTTACTTTGAGAAGACTAGTATCGGAAAGACCTATGAAACTTTACTGTAAGAGATGAAAATCTGTCATACGTAAATTTCATTACCTTATTAGACACTAATCCTCAATACCTGAGTGATTTGAGATTACTTGTTTGAGAACTGGTTACTTTGACGTTGTGAACCGTCGCACCGTAAAAGGAGGCTATAACGGCAACACTCTGGTAATCACCTATCAAACGAAGTCTAACCTCAAGATCACAAGATTGGGATTGTCCTCCCATAAATCGGGATGAGATGCTGAAAGTTGTACAAGGTCACTCGGAGAGCTAGAAAGTGAAAAAGTGCATGGCCGTGCTCAGATGAATCATAGGCTATGATTATCTGTTTATTTGATCAGTTGAACTCTTAAACCGAGAAATACCTCTGGACATAATAAGAATGACTACTCTTACCTTATGTTCATGAGCAAGCGTCAAGCGACAAAGGAATTAGGCAATGCACACTTGTCCCTAAGGACAAGTGGGAGACTGAAGGAAATAATGCCCTTGGTCCAAGTATGCATTCAATGCTAAGTCTAATAAATGCGGTTCAGTATTATTTAATTATGCATGTTAATAATTCAGTGAGATCAAGTGAGCCGAATGCCTAGTAGGTCGCTTCAGTTCGAGTGGAATTAATAATATTAATCCACAGCTTACTCTTGACTGAACCCGTAGGGTCACACAAATAGTACGTGAACGGAACAAGTATTTAAGTGAATTTTTTTTTTTTGGCAAGTAATAAGATTTTATTAATTACCAAGAGGGCAAAAAGACCCTAACTCCAGAACAACCAAGCCACAGCCACAACAGGCAAAGCAACAACTAGCTATTACAAGCTACCCTAAACAAAATTCTGTTTACAATACATAAGCTACTTTCAAACTGGTTAGAGAAAATTTTAGAATTCCTAGCTAACCAGATAGAGTACATAGTTTCACAGAACAGACTATTACACAATCTAGCTTTGCTTCTAGTACTCCTGCTTGCTTTCTGAACCCACTGCACCTCTTCAATCCAAGTTACAGAAGCTCTATGTATTCCACTTCTCTGCAGAACCTTGCTCCATATGTCAGCAGAATAACTACACTCAAAGAAAAGGTGATCTCTACTTTCATCAGTGTTGTGACATAGGCTACAAACACTATCTGCAATAATATTCCATCGTCTCAGCCTATCTTTAGTTGCAAGTCTATCCTGCAGGGCCAACCACACAATAAACGCACTTTTAGGGCTAGCATGGCTGTTACAAACAATTCTCTTCCATCTCACAGATTCCCCTTGTTGCCTCAAATGATTATATAGCCTCTGAATCTTAAATTTCCCTGAAATTACAAACTTCTACATATCATTAGAACTACTCAGAGTCTCCCTTTGTTACCAAATCTTCTTTAATGACCAAGAAAGGCCATTGGGAATTGGCATGGTCCAGAAATCATTATGCTTCACATAGTATGTGTGGATCCATTTCACCCACAACTTATCATCTTTCAAGGACAAAGCCCAGCAGTGTTTTGCAACAACTGACTTGTTCCACAGAGGTAAGTCTTTAAGGTTCCAACCCCCACAAACTTTAGGCAAGCACAACTGATCCCAAGCAACTAGTGCTTTCCTTGAGTTCCCTTCAGCTCCAGTCCATAAGAAACACCTACAAATTCTTTGAATCTCTTTCAACACCTTCTTAGGCATAATGAATATCTGACACCAGTACAACTGGATGCCAAATAAAACTGATGTAACCAGTTGCAACCTTCCAGCATAACTGAGTAGTTTTGCAGACCAACTTCTGACCCTTGCTACAGTCTTCTCAATTAGAGGCTTACAGTCTGTAAAGCTCAATTTCCTAGTTGAGAGGGGGACACCAAGGTACTTAAAGGGGAAAGAACCTCTAGGGATGCCAATCTTAGCTAGGATACTTTGAGCTACAGAATCAGGCACACCAGCCAAATACAGTTCACTCTTCATCATATTAGCTTCTAAACCGGAAGCAGCAGAAAATTTAGAGAAAGCCTCAAAAAGGAGAGAAACAGAAGCATCATCTCCCCTAGCAAACATTAGTAAGTCATCTGCAAACATCAAGTGAGTTAGCTCTATTCTTTTACATCTTGGGTGAAATCTGAATCCTTTTGAATTGTTGAGGGAGGACAAGCATCTAGACAGATATTCCATTCCTATTGCAAACAGGAATGGTGACATTGGATCACCCTGTCTCAACCCCTTCTGAGCAGGAATTGGCTTGGAAGGAAACCCATTCACCAGAATAGAATAAGACACTGAGCATAGGCAAGCCATAATCCACTTTACAAACTTATCAGGAAAGCCCAGGTCTTGCAACATACTCTTCAAGAAAGGCCATTCCAGGGAATCATAGGCCTTTTTAAGGTCTACTTTTATCATACATCTAGGGGACACATGTTTCCAGGAATAGCATTTTACCAACTCAGTAGCCATTAGGATGTTATCGGAAATGACTCTCCCTGGAATAAACCCAGATTGTGCTGAACCCACTATTTCTCCAATGACTGGTTGCATTCTATTTGTCATCATTTTTTATATCAGCTTGTAGATCATAGTACAACAGGAAATGGGCCTGTAATCTTTAACCTGAGTTGCATTCTAAATCTTTGGTACCAAGGTAACCACAATATTATTCACTTGCCTCAGCATATGCCCTGTCTGAAAGAAATTTTTAACAGCTGCATACACTTCCTCCTTCACTATATCCCAAGCTTTCCTGAAAAAAAGACCATTTAGACCATCAATGCCTGGGGCTTTGTTCACATCAATGCCTTTAAGAGCTTCATCAATGTCTTTGTTGGTAACAGGCTGAATCAGATTTTCTGCAGCTAGAGGAGAAAGTTGCTTGCCCTCTCTAACAAGCTCAATATCAATACCAGTGAGATGAGGAGCTGCAGTACCAATAAGCTTCACATAAAACCCCTTAATTTCTGCTTTGATATCATCTGTGGTAACCAGTTTATCTCCAGCATCATTGTATAGTACATCAATGCTGTTCCTTGAAATTCTCTCTTTCATGGCACTAAAAAAGAATTTAGTGTTTGCATCCCCCTCTTTGATCCACTGAATTCTAGACTTTTGCCAGTAGGCACTCTCCTAAATTTTCAAAAATTTCTTCAGTAACCCATTACAAGCCGATTCTTTGTGCTGTAATTCAGTGTCTGTGCTATCATTGGCCAATTCACTTTGCACCTCATCAAGTTCTTGCCTGAGAAAATCAATTTTTTCATCTAGTCTAGCAAACTCCTTCTGGTGTAGGGTCTTCAATCCACCTTTGACCACTTTCAATTTCTGCCACAAAGAAAACATGAGTGATCCAGTGCATCTCTGAGCCCAACCATCTTGGACAATTTTCAGAAAATCCACATGAGTGGCCATATAGTTGAAAAATTTGAAAGGCCTTCCTCCAGCTGCCCACTCCACTCTGCAATTCAACAACAATGGTGAGTGATCTGACAACCCAGGGTTCATAAAATCAACCACTACATCAACATATTTATTATGCCAGTCAATATTCCCTAGCTAGAGCTCTGTCAATTCTAGAAGAAATTCTAGCATTCCCTTGCCCCTTATTGCTCCAACAAAAGAAGTTCCCACAACTCTTGATTTCAGCTAGATCAGCAATATCAATACACCCCTCAAAATCTCTGGTTTCAGCATCATGGACAGGATTCTATCCCCTGAGTAAAGTACTGCATTGAAATCTCCCATTATTAGCCAAGGACCAACAATAGCTGAATCAAATCAGTCCACAAAGGTCTCCTAGTTTCTACTGAGTGCAAACCATACACTGCAGTAAATGCAGTTTGAAAATTCCCAGATTTGGCTAAAACATCACCATGTATCAGTTGCTCAGTGTATTTTGTTAAGTGAACTGTCACCACCTGGTGTTTCCATCCCACCCATATCCTTCCCCTTGGAGAAGCAGAATAGTTCATTTTCCATCTCCAAGTTGGGCCAAACTTCCTCTGAATCTTTAGATGATTATTATTCTTCACTCTTGTTTCCAGCAAAGCAAATACTACAATCTTGTTGTCAACAGCAAACCTTTTCACCTCCCCCACCTTTGAAGGGTCATTTAGACCCCTAATATTTCAAGAGCAAATATTCATGGAGGAAACTCCTCATCCTCTCCCTCTCCTTCACCCTCTTCCTCTGAAATATCTGCAACAGCTGCATGAACTTGGGCCAGGCCAAGAAAGATATTTTGAGTTCTAGCCTCCCTTTTCCTCCTTGAAACCACTCTCCAACCATCATCTAGAGCAGTTGTGTGATCTGTTTTTGGAGTATAAACATCTCCAGTAGGCACCACCTCTTCAGCTATAGATGGGATTTCCATTTCCTGCACCACCTCAGTTGTAGGGGGTTCTACTACTTCCTTCACAACTACTTTCTTAGGCCTCCATACTTTCTGGATTTTCTATTGTGCTGGACCAGTGGGAGCAGGTTGGAAGCGTGCACCAACACTCTTCTTAACACTACAGTCATGGCCAACAGTGTTACAAGCTTTACAAAAAGGTGGTAGCCAATCATACTCCACCTTCTGTTTGATGGTCACTCTTGAGTCACTAGTGGAAAAAGGGTCATTTGCATCGCACTTTTAAGCACATTTGCCTCGCACATCGTGCGTGGCAAAAGCTCTCGACGCAAATGACTAAAAGTCATTTGCGTCGCACATTTGTGCGACGCAAATGAACCTTATTTGCGTCGCACATTTAGCAAATGTGCGTTGCATATGACTTTTCAGCACCATGCCTGAAAAGTCATTTGCAACGCACATTAGCTAAATGTGCGACGCAAATGACTTTTCAGCACCATGCCTGAAAAGTCATTTGCAACGCACATTAGCTAAATGTGCGACGCAAATGACTTTTAGGCGAAAAAAAAAACGTCATTTGCCACGCACATTAGCTAAATGTGCGTTGCAAATGACTTTTTTTTTTTAAAAAAAAAAAATCGTTTTTTAATATTTTAGTTACAACCCAATAAAAGGCAAATTCACCATAGATCACCCAACATGTTGATAACCTAACTACACTTTTAACATAAAAGTTTAAGTGAACCATAAACGAATGAGGCCCAAGATATCATTCAAGCAGATGAAAAAGAAAGTGGAGATGGAAACAATAGCCATGAGATGAGTAACTTGAATATGGAGCTGAGTAAAAACAACAACAATCTCTAGGAAGTTGATGACCAAGTTGCAAAGACAGAGAAACTTGGACTGCAACAGACTGCAGCCATAAAGTTAGTACAAGAAGCACTTAATGCAATCCTACAATATGATGCAGAGTCATTTCATCAACAGCCAAATCCAGTCCAAGAAATGGCTAATAGTTCTGTCAGAGAGAGAATTTCAACTCCTACAACCTCCATCGAAGAAAATTGCAGCTAAGGTGGTGAAATAGATGGAAAAGTGACTGGTAGATCAGCAGAAAAGCAACAGCAAACAGGTAAAAGATCCTACAAAAAGAACCAGATGAACATAAGAGTTCATGAAAACAAATGTCCAAGAGTTTCAGCAAGCTCAAAAAATTGTTTGTGCCTGCAAAATTCATCAAGGCGATGGAAAAACTGAAGAAAATAAACCCACGCAAACCACAATACTTATCTGCTGTACAAACTCTGAGAACATTTTAGAGTCATTTGCGTCGCAGATTAATAATTCTGCGACGCAAATGACTAATTTTAAAGCTTAGAACTGTCAATTGCGTCACATGTTTAAATGTGCGAGGCAAATGTGGTGATGCAAATGATTGTTTTTCCACTAGTGAGTGGTCCTGAATCAGCACTTCCTTAGGGAGATCCTTAGTTACATCAACCTCAATCAAGAGTCTAGCAAATGAAATCCTTAATTGCTTTGAGGTGCAATCATCAGCAAACAGTGGCACCCCAATCAAGCTACCAATTCTACTTAGGGAATCACTCCCCCAACAACATAAAGGGAGATTGGGGAATCTCACCCACACAGGAACTACACGAAGGATTTCATCTTGGAAATTAAATCCAAATGACCATGGCTTTGTTATCATTGGTCTTCCATAGAAAGTATAAGGTCCAGCTTTCAAAACATCATCTCTGTCTTTTTTTGAGCTAAATTTATTACAAAATAGCCTTCATGATGTAAAAAGACACTGAGTTTAGCAACATGCTTCCAATCATTGGCGATAAATCGAATAACAGCCCCAATTGTTGGTTTATCCCCTACTACATACATGATTAAAGCAGCTTCCCATATTGCAACCATTTTCCTCACATCAACAATGTCTAACATAGCAACAGGACAGCCATCTGATACTGTAGGAGCAATAAATGAGAGAGATGTACCTTTCCCCGTCATTTGATTACCTTGAAAAAGGTTCAGCCATGGAATTTCCGGGTTCATATTAAGTTGTCGAGCCGTAGCATTCTCCCCCACCTACTTCTCTCCTTGCAAGTTCACTTGCTCTGTTTCAATTGCATTCCCAGGTATGGAATTCTCCTTTACACCCCGCCCAGATCTCATCATCTCCAACACACCATTGACACTCTGCATAAGTTCAGTCATCTTAGAGCTTAACAAGCCCTCATTTTGGACAAATTCCGGTGTGTTTGCTTTCTCCTCAAAAGTTAGAGTTTTGAGATCCTCCAATGCTGGGTTAGGCAATGGTCGAGTAACTGCATCGTGATAGGCCTGGATAACCTCCATCAATTCCGGTGACGGAGGTCCGTTGCTTGGGTGAGGCGGCACCGCCTTACTCCTCATGAGATCTGTTGAGTTTTCCATCGATGAACTGGGTATCATATTACGCATTTGATTTTGATTTTTTGGCCTCAAAACTTCAGAGAGAATTATAGATGAAGCATCCTCATTCACCTCTCTAATCTCATTTCTCTGCGTTTTCTTCTTCCTTGTCATGGTGAGTGGCGCACGTTAGCAAAATCCTTAACGTACACCCTAGGTTGCCATGTCTAGAGAGAAGGAGGAAAAGTAGTATTTAAGTGAATTAAATACTCTATTTATGAATATTCATAATCGATGGATCTTGGTTCCAGTGGGAGCTGAAATCGTCAAAAGGCAAAATATGAATACTCCGGAAACGATGATATTTGCCGGAAACGGATATATGGATCATAACAGAAATATGAAATATTATCCAAGTCGTAGATGTTGCTAGAAACGGAAACATGGTACGTATCGGAAAATATTATTGGAAATAGAAATATTGCCGGAATTAGAAATATTGCCGGAAACGGAAATATTACCGGAATTGAAATATTGTCGGAATCGGAAATATTAAATATTTGTTCGAATCGGAAATAAATTCCGGAGTCGGAAATATTAAATATTGTTCGAATCGGAAATGAATTTCGGAATCGGAAAACGAACCAGAAGCGCGACGTACGAAATAATCATCGGATGAGCTTGCTAGACGCAAGGCCCAGCACGAAGCCAGGCCCGCGCCTAATGAAGCCCGCGCAGCAGGCCCAAGCGAGCAAGGCAGGCCCATCCAAGCACCAAGCAAGGCAGGCCTAGCCGAGCAAAGCGAGCAAGGCCAGCAGTAGCGCCCACGATGGGCCGCGTGCTGCCAGCCTGCTTGGGCCGAGCCGCGCACCGTGGCCTTATGGGCTGCGTGTGTGTGGTTTGTGCAATGCTACGAATCCTTAGTCGTTTACGATTGTTCGATTAATTGTTTTCCTGAATCCACAAGAATTATATGTTTGATTAAGCATTAAATTCTAATAGATTAATTTAACTAGAATTCTAAATGAATTAGTAAATTAAATCCTAGTGGAAATCTAAGTCCGATATTTCCTCCCTATAAATAGATGATCCATAATAACAATTTATACATCACAATCAATTATTATTCATATAGTTTAAGTTTAAGGAATAACTTAAGAATTTGTCTAAAATATAATTAAGCTTTCGAATAACATAAAACCTTAGATAATATTCTAGTTAATTGAATCTAAGGCGGATCCGAACGTGTTGTGGACTATCTACTGAGGGGCGACACATGGAGTCCTAAACTTTTTCTTGTTTGGTTCGGGAGCAGCTAGGGAAGGCACGTGTCACATGTATGTATCCTAAATTATGCTAATTGACTATGTGGCAATTAATTTGGATTCCTGACTTTATGGTTTTTCCGCATGAAATATATGTTTTATATTTGTCATACCCCAAGATGCTTAACGCCACTACCATCACCGCCCATCTTACCTCCGCCTTCATCTCCGACAAAATTCGACCCAAAACCTCCCTTATTGTCTCTCTCCTCTTCGTAGTCTCGCACTCCGCTGCTCCATCTTTCTCCCCTTTGCTGCACCACCGATGTCGCGCCACCACTCCCAGCCACCCTTACCATCTCCTAAACCCATCTCCGCCTCCATATTCCACGGCGAACCGTTTCCCTTTCCTCCCAGAACCGACCCAGAACACCCCTCGCTCAAACTTCCCTTCTTCTCGGTTTCACTCACCTCCCCTGCCCTTTCTCTCCTTCGCGCCCAGCCACCATCATTGCCATTCTCCCGCGCTCTACCTTCCTTCTCCTCTGTGCAACCCCTGCTTCTCCTTTTCATTTCACTCGGCCTCCCTCCCCTTTCGTTGTCGCACCTCAACCACCATCACCGTCGCTTACCGACGCTCTTTTGCGCCGCCGTTCCGCCAAGGCCTCAGCCGCCATCTCCCTTCCTCCTCTCCTTCCTCTTCGCATTTCCCCTGCTTCCCCTGCTCGTGTTCTCACATCCCAGGAACCAAGTTCTAATTTAAAATTTGGTTTCCAATCCATATTAATTAAAAGCTGGCCCAATTCTAAAAACGTTGGGCTTTGGGTAAGTTGTACCTAAATTTTAATGTTCAGATTCTTCACATAATAATACTCATGTTTTAATAAATAAAGTTTGATAAACCAATTATTCGCTAAGAAATTATTTTTTATTTTCATGAAGGAAAATAAATTTAACTACTGATTTCACTAAAATAAGTTACTAGCTTGACTTAATAAAAATAGAATATAAATAATATTTCATGTAAATTGATTTATGAAATTATAAAGTATAAATTAGAACTTGAGATTTTGAGATTATATATATATTTTGAGATTATTGATTTTAAAGTATTTATCGTTTTAATACTAATTAAATAATTTAATATTTTCAAAGTAATTGGACTCGGAGCTCAAGAGGAACGAACCAAGGTAGGAAAAGACTTAGCAAATCGCGGTATTGAGGTAACAACTATTTCTAGTACCCGCAATCCCTTAGAAATTATGTAAGAATGATGTTATGATTGACGTTTTATGACGTGTTTTATGAAGTGCGGGATTGACGTTTAGTACTCAATTCTAATTGATGTAACAATATGTGGGTGACAAAAATGCTTATTTGATGGACTATGCGTCTATAAGTTTTAAAATAGATATCAAATTTTTATGATGACAAAATTAACTGATAGGTTTATATGCTCAAAATGAATCTTTATTTAAAAAATAATAATAATATATGTATACATATTAATTATCTTGTAATTAAGTAAATATTTATTTTATTGAAATATTTCAAGAGATCGACTAGAGCAGGATTTTAAAATTCTAGGATCATGCAAAGGAGATATAATAATTTTTTTTTATTGATTTGAATTCAAAAATATAATAAATTTAACAAAAAAAAAATTTACTATATTATTTCAGTTAAAAACGTATCATTTTGTAACGGGCCCTGATCCCTTATTTCTCATAGGGCCCTTAAAATGTCAAGACCGAGGGTGCAAGAAGTCATTTTTCCTAATATCTACACTACTACAAAAATAGCCTAAGAAACCGGGCAAAACAAGCTAAAGTAACCTCACTTTATACAATGCCTAGGTAGTAGGTCTCTTAGCATAAGAGACCAGTGTTTTTTTTTTTCTGGTGTCCTTGATATGTCTAAGAAACCGATTTTGATAGAAAACTGGTTCTTAGATCCTGTTCTTTGAATTTAAATACAAAGAATAAGATACCGAATTGATGAAATATGCGGTTTCTTTGATTGTACTAGGAAACCACTTTGTTATAAAAAGTGCGGTTCTTTTGATTTTATTTAAGAAACTGTATTTTAAGCATCTACGATTTCTTTGATTTTCCTCTGTTATGAACGTGTGCAGTCTAAGAAACCAGATTTATTAAATATCTGGTTTCTTTGATTTTTTAATTTTTTTTTATAAATTTTAAATGGCTGCTACAACCAATAAATTATTAACAGCTAATATATTTAAAAATTAGATGGTACCTGTTAGATTCCATCCAATATCCAAATTGGCTCAATGGTATGGTAATAATCCATCAACTCTACATATATGCATAAAAATTCTCCAAATCGACCAATGTACCAACTTCTTGTTCTCCAAAGAAATAAATTAAATATAACTACTGTAATATAACATTATCCAAACTCCAATTGCAAGTCCAAATACAAAAAATTACTTCAAATGTATTAACTTGCTACCAGATTCCCAAAACATTTGTTAGAAAGTTTCAATATGCACTAGATACAAAGATCACTCATGATCAACGTCCAAAAGATCATTTTCTTCATCTTCATCAATCATATCATTAATAACTTGTTTTTTCTTTAAAAAATATGTAACCAAAGTATCCCGTGTCTCGTCAATCAGCGCTTGAGAATAAGTGGCAGTAACTTGAGGAAAGTACTACATACAAGACATAAAAAGATTAGAATAGGTATATGTTAAAAGATATAAACTAATCAAGTACATGCGAAGTAAATTCTGTCAAGGATGATTAGTTCTAAGACAGGGGATAGAGAGCAGAAGCATGAAATTTGCTGACACATCAATCCCACATTTTCTGAGCCAAATAAATTTCTTGATGACGATGAACCTCACAGAGGAAGGACCATACGTAGATTCAAATGCGTTCAATTAGTATTTTTTTCCATATTTTTTCTTGAGGGATGAAAAGAGAAAATAAATCGCCACTATTGTGTATGTGGCACTACCATGCTTGTTAGCAGCAACACAACACAGCAGAGAAACATTGTTAAAGGTTTAAGATGTAACTGAACCATGCTCGATCTAACTTCTAATTAGCGGGGCATTGGAAGCACAAGTGAACTGCACCTGTTTATTTTGCAACATAGTGACACTTTTGTGGGTCTATATATGCTTCGACGGATAAAATCGTCCAAATATGTAAAATAAAAAATTTTGCCCCCAAATTTACAGCGACGCTTTCCAAAAGCATCGAAACAAATCCGTCTAAATTTGTATGATTTTCTTGTAGTGTACATATTATCCAGAATCATTGGTTCCTTAAGCTTGACGATGACACTATTTCATAATAAATTTAAAACCAATAATTCAGAAAATATTTAACTGTTTTAAGGAAAATATATCATATTGTATTAAGAACTAAGTTTAAGGTATGAATTGCATACTTGTGGTTGAATCCACGCAATTGTTGGATATTCTTTTTTCATTTTGATATCCTTTCGATGAACAAGGAAAAGTTTTTCATCCCCCTGAAGAATTTGACAAATTAGATACAAAGAATATGAGCAAGTATTATTTATAATTGGAATAATGAAAGATACATACGCCAAAACGATCCCCTAATCAAATTCTAGAATTTCAATTTCCTGTCCTGTTGGATCAACTAGCCAAAACACTCTTCCTTTCCACGGGCTAATAACAGCTAACATCCAATGTCGTCTATATAAAATTTAATAATGAAACCAATAACAAACAAAAAAGTATTAAGAAAGTTCATGAAGTGAACGTAACTAACCTTTCAATGTACGGAGCAAAAAGTACATGATCTTTATTTTTGCCTCCATTGCACCCAAAAACATTACCAAATTGCACCCAAACAAAAAAGTATTAAGAAAGTTCATTAAGTGAACGTAACTAACCTTTCAATGTACGGAGGAAAAAGTACTCTATCTTTATTTTTGCCTCCATTGCACCCAAAAACATTACCAAATTAGTCAGATCGATCTGTCTCTTCTGCCGGGGTTAACGGAGAAAGAAAATTAACATCGCAAAATCCATCCATTCCCGATACACTCTCCTTTTTACACCCCTCGCTCAATTACCTTACACATCAAAGTATATAATAAGTGTTGGTTCTATGTTTCAGGACAAGGGACATTTTACACGGTGATGCCTATGTGCTTTATAAAATATTTGCATAACAATAAAATAAAAGAACTAAAGGAGAACATTGGCCCAAATCAAGGATTATGTACTCAAGTGTCAAAGACAAGTTCCAATGAAGGAGATGATATTATAGCAACACCCGTTAATCAATTTATGACTTACTGATAACATAGATACAATTGCACAAGTTAAATTTAGTTAAAGAGATACAGATTATGTAGCATGATAGATATGGATCAAAAACACATGAGAAGTGCCTCTTAATAAAATAAATCCAAAGAAATATGATATAGTTTCCAACGCATGGTCTGATCATAGGAAACTCATTCTAATCAAAAGGAATATGAGCTGAATCATTTATGTTTCGCAGATAATTTGTTTAAGATTTTCAGAGGAGATTTGAGAATAGTGTATATGATGTTGGGGGGAAGTCTGGAAGTCTGACGGGTTGAGTAATAAAACATCACTTACTTACCAAAAAATAATTATGCTGTTGTTTCTCCATCATTTTATTTGTTTCTCCAAGTATATATAACTTATATTTGGTTTTTCAATAGCTTAAATTTTTATTTTGTGATTATCTTGGGTGTGGTGTTGCGAAATTCTATCTTTAATTATCATGATTTCCAATATTATGATCCAGAATTATTTAACTAGGAATATTTTATTTTATTTCCTTTATTATGAAAGGGTCTATTTGTAATTATTATCGAGCCCAAATAATGACTACATATCTTTATTTTTGTTTCTAACACTCTATATATATCGTGCTTATGGATGACGACATTCTACTTAAACAAATGAAAGGGATGACTACTAGGCACATGCAAACTTCATGAAAATCGACATGTGAGATGCACCGACATCTCTTTATTGGAAGCACCAATCAAGTAAGTATGTTTGTTTGTAAGTGCCATTATGTAAAACAAGTAATTTCCAGTAATATATAGCTAATAGGGGTTGTGTCAAATACTCTACTCTACATATAAAACTATACAAGATACTGGTGTATAACCCGTATATGTGTTTCATTTGTTTCTAGTGATGGATTTGTTACTCTTTCTAAGTATTATTATTAAGTTGATGATAAGAACTAGTTTTGTGCTAACCTGCATATACATGGCTAAGGTTTTTATGACACCATTATGATTCTTGTGATGGATGTTTCTGTTTAGCTTGTGGCCACGTGCATCGTGTTTATTTTTATTTTTATTTTGCATGGCCTATGGGGACATATGTTGATAATGCAAAACACCAATAGGACATGGTGAGAACCACCTGTTAAGATGAGAACCACCTGTTAAGATGAGAACTGAGAACTAATCTCAGTCCTCAGATCAATCAATCCAACGTCCCACACTTCGCCCGAAAAAATAAAAAATAAGGGTAAAATAGTAATTTTACATGCTTTGAATGACCTCCCCTTTCTTTCCCAATTTTCAGATATTTTCTCTCTCTTTTCCTTCCGTTTTCTCTCTCTTTCGTTTTTTTTGGCAAGCAAGAGAGGGATTTATATATTAACCACAAAACAAGATTACAACCTGGCTAAGGGTGAAGGAAGGCAGAAAGCAACCAAAACACACCAAAGCAAACTAAGCAGACTACAACTAGTCTGAAACAAACAAAGCAAAATGAACTTTACAAAGCAAAGAACCAGTTCCTATCATGAGGCTTGACTTTCTCACTAATGATGTTAGTGATTCTCAATCTGACTTCTTGCTTGATCAGATTCATAGTTTGATCAACAGAAGGGACAAGGTGATCCCATACTGCACTATTCCTTGCTTTCCAGACATGATATGTCAGAGCAGCTATTGCAGTGTAGCTAACCTTCCTTCTAAAATCCCCCTTACAGTTCCTCTTGATCCACCTAAGGAGAGCAACCAGAGAGTCTCCCCTATAACTGATGTTTAACCACTGCAAGAGATAGGCCTTGCTGTCAGAGCTGAATCTACAATTGTAGAACAAGTGTATTGCAGTTTCCTCATGCATACCACAAATTGGACATAAGTTATCCAGGCAGACCCCCACGATGAAAAGTCTAGCCATTGTCTTCAATCTGTCCAACAAAGAGAGCCACAGGATAAACCTGTGTTTAGGCACAGAGAGTCTATTTCACACCTGTTTGTGCTAGTGCACTTTAGGTTGGGCATCACAGAGGTTAGAGTACATCTCCTTGATAGAGTATTTGCTTTTAGCTTATCTCTTCCGTTTTTTCTCTGCAATGTTTTCACCTTCTTCAAGTTTATTTATTTGAATCTTCTCCATTTCAATATTCGCCAAGTAAGTGTTTTACAATTTGATTTATTTCATTCTATTCGATTTTATTTCAATTATTTTCGATTTTGATTGTTGAATTTTAGGTTTCAAAATGTTTTAGTGTTTTACAATTTCGGTGGATAAAATTAGGGCTTTTAAATTTGCGATTTTATTGTTGTTTTTGCGGCTTTGATTGTTAATATTAGGGCTTTCATATTCTGAGTTGTTGTTGTTTTGCAATTTTGATTTTCTTTATCTAGATTACAATTGAATTTTGTGCATTTGATTTAATTTGCTTTGACGAGGATGTGCTTGTTTACTCGGCTTTGATTTCCTTGAACTCTTTTTTATATTTCTATGTGTACTCATACTTGCTAGCGTTTATCTAGGTTTGGTAAAGTTAAGTAAGAAAGAGTGAAAGATTTAACTTCATTAACTAGTTGAGTTTGAATATATTCAGAACTTTGTGCGGATACTAACTGAGAAAAAAGAAGGGGACTATCAGATTCCCTCGCTCTCTTGAACAAGGATATAATTGCGGTGTTGAACTTTGTTATTCAGAATCACATATCAGTGCATTACGAGATTCCTTGTTGAGTTTTATGTCCTGTGTTGTTTTAGGTGGAGTGTGAGAAGTGATGATTTGTGATCCATTAGGCCTTAGCTGCTATCGTCAATCATGGGTACAGATGGCCAATTATGGGTAGAAAATTGTCCAGGGAAACCTAAACCCAAGGTATGTAGTGTATTATGCCAATCTTCCATGGTCCTTCCATTCTAGGTTTGGCATCATTTCTGGTCTCTATAGTTTGATTTAGTTGTTAACCTCAGACAACTCGATTTAATCAGCTTGATCTATCTCAAACTTGTGTTGTTCTTCAATGCTGCTAGTAAGACCCTTGGTGCTTTCAGTGTTGGTGACAGAGTATATGCTTGCATTAGCACCCTCATCCCCCGCAGCAACAACGTACACACAACACCGCTGACACCTTAAGAGCCACCATGTAGAACAGTTCAGCTAACCACCTGTTAACGTAGGACAAGTCTGCATCACTAGCCCTTCAAAACCACCCAACTGACTTCTTGACTTCAAAAAAGAAGCCACCAGACAAGCAGTTCAGGAACATATATTCTCTTGACCATGTCTAAAATGATTCAAATCATTTTACTTTTTAATCAGTTTTATTTACTTTTATGAATTCTTTATCTACCTTTAATTTTAACAAAAACAAATTATGTAAGCTATGATGAAAAGTAACACAGCATCGAATAAAATCAAACGCAATATCAAGTAAAAGTAAAGATATTATCAACAAAAGTAAACATAGTATTGAGTAAAAGTAAACACAATATCATCAAAAGTAAACACAACATCTTAACGAAATTTGATAACCTAGAAATCCGATTGAACTTAATTGGAAACATTTACCTTCAATTTTGAGGTCGATTCTAGTTAATTGAATTAATTGAAATACTGCTACAGAAGAAATTAGAATAAATTAATCAAATCAAACAATTAATATTAAGAATTTTCGCATGATGAACTTCAAAATCGAAGTTGAAAATCACTATAAAACATCAAGAATTTTGATATCAAGAATAATTAAAGTGTGATTGCAAATTTAGATTGACAAATTATACCTAATTTTGGGACGAATTTCTGGAATTTGAAGAACGAAGGATTTTAAAAGTAAATCGCGCGTCATTTTTCAGGGTGGAAGAGAGAGAAACTGTGAGATATTTTGGGAAGGTGAAAGCAAGCGTATTTTGAGCAAAAATATCAGATTTTATGAGATTAAATCTCATCCGTCCATTCTATCTAAATCTTACGGTTGCTAAAGGTTCTCATTATAGGAGAGGTTCTCATCTTAAGAGAGGTTCTCACCAGAACCTGTATATATATATATATAGGAATGTTGAGGTTAAAGTATGATTTGTGTGAAAAGTCTGCTGAGGGATACGTGTTCCACTGCAGTGCTTGTAACTTTCAGTTACACCCTTTTTGTGCTATGCTGTTAGCAAAGATAAAATAAAATAGATCATAAGATTAAATTCTAGAACACCTGCTAGACATATGCAGAACAGTTGACAAACTTTCTAGACATATGCAGCGATGATGTGCAGCAAAAGGACGAAGAATTAGAGAAGATGATGAAGCTAACAAAGTGATGCACGCACACTGATACAACAAGAAGGCTTATAACGTCTACGGTGGTGAAGATTTTAGGGAGTACACAGAGTGAATACCTTCTCATTGATTATTAAGGGCTTGAAGGCCAACAACAATACAGGCCAATAAGTCCCCCTAGACATCGTTATTAGACACTAATCCTCGATACCTGAGTGATTTGAGATTACTTGTTTGAGAACTGGTTACTTTGACGTTGTCAAGCGTCATACCGTAAAAGGAGACTATAACGACAACGCTCAGGTAATCACCTACCAAACGAAGTCTAACCTCAAGATCACAAGATTGGGATTGTCCTCCCATAAATTTGGATGAGATGCCGAAAGTTTTATAAGGCCACTCGGAGAGCTAGAAATTGTAAAATGCATGGCCGTCAGATGAATCATAGGCTATGATTATCTGCTTATCTGATCAGTTGAAATCTAAACCCTAGAAATACCTCTGGACATAATAAGGATGACTACTCTTACCTTATGTTCATGAGCAGGCATCAAGAGACACACTTGTCCCTAAGGACAAGTGCGAGACTGAAGGAAATAATGCCCTTGGTCCAAGTTTGCATTTAATGCTAAGTCTAATAAATGAGGTTCTGTATTTATTAGGATCTTTTGGTATTTACTACTTTGAAAATACATCACTTTTGTATTTACTACCTTATGAAAATTTTATTTTAAATTACTACCTTAAAGTTCCAATTTATTTACTACCACTTTTCAATTTTCGCATTTTAAAATTGAGATATCTCTTTCGTTTTTTAATCATTTTAAGTGATTCAAATCCAATTTTTCTCATTTATGTGTAAGGATTCCATATGGATCTTGCTTTTAAAATTCTGCAAAAGGTAAAACGAATTAAATATTATTTGTAAAAATTTAAAATATATATGAATTATCAAACGAATTGTTTTGAAAATGTCGTTCTCAATGAAATCCCTATAGAGCAAGGAGAATAATGAACTTTGAATAACATTAAACGATTAAGAATCGAAAGAGATATCTTAAATTTAAAATAAGAAAACCGTAAAGTGATAGTAAATAAAAAAAAATTGAAAGTTTAAGGTAGTGATTTAAAACAAATATTTAATAAGGTAGTATATACAAAAGTGGTGTATTTTTTAAGGTACTAAATACCAAAATTTCCTATTTATTAACAAGTTATTAATTCAGTGAGATCAAGTGATCTGAGTGTCTGGCTAGAGGCCGCTTCAGTTCAAGTGGAATTAATAATATTCCACTACAGTGCTTGCAGCTTTCACTTACACCCTTGTTGTGCTATGCTGTTAGCAAAGATAACATAAAATAGATCATAAGATTAAATGCTAGAACACCTGTAAGAAATATGCAGAACAGTTGACAAACCTTCTAGACATATGCAGAGATGATGTGCAACGAAATGACGAAGAATTAGAGAAGATGATGAAGCTAACAAAATGATGCACGCACACTGATACAACAAGAAGGCTTATAACGTCTACTGTGGTGAAGATTTTAGGGAGTACACGGAGTGCATACCTTCTCATTGATTATTAAGGGGTTGAAGGCTAACAACAATACAACCCAACAAGTTGTTAGGTTATGACAAACATAAAACATAAATTTCATGCGGAAAAACCATAAAGCCAAGAATCCAAATTAATTGCCACATAGTCAATTAGTATAATCTAGGATACATACATGTGACACGTGCCTTCCCTAGCTGCTCGCGAAGCGAACAAGAATAAGTTTAGGACTCCAAGTGTAGTCCTTCCGTAGATAGTCCACATCACGTTCAGATCCGCCTTAGATTCAATTAACTAGAATTTAGCCTAAGGTATTATGTTATTCGTACTTAATTATTTGGCAAATTATTAAGCTTAGTTTAACCTTAAAACTATATGAATACTTGAGAATATGATGTATATAAATTGTGATTTCGATCACCTATTTATAGGGTAGGATTATCGGAACTAGAAACCTATTATGATTCAATTTATCTAATTCAATTAGAATTGGACTTAAATTAAATCTTTTGATTTTAGTGTTTAACTTAACAACTAACTCTAGTAGTTTTAGGAAAATAATCTAACCGAAAAAATCCTAACCAACCAAGGATTCAAGGCTTGCACGAACCACACACGAGCAGGCCACGAGAGGCACTGCTGTGCGTGCGCGAAGCTCGGCCCAGCAAGCAGCCACGCGGCCCACAGCGTGGGCGCTGCTACTGCTGGCCTTGCCTTGCCTTGCGCTTGGGTGGGTCTGCCTTGCTAGGCAGGCTGCTGCTGCTGTGTTGCCTTCGCGCGGGCTTCGCTAGGCGCGGGCCTAGCTTCGTGTTGGGCCTTGCGTCTAGCAAGCTCGTCCGATGTTTATTTCGTACGTCGCGCTTCCGATTTATTTTCCGATTTCGGAATTCATTTCCGATTTGAACAATATTTAATATTTCCGATTCCGGAATTAATTTTCGTTTCGAACAAATATTTAATATTTGCGATTTCAGAATTTATTTCCGGCGATAATATTTCCAATTCCGGCAATATTTCCGTTTCCGGCAATATTTCCATTTCCGATAATATTTTCCTATACGTACCATGTTTCCGTTTCCGGCAACATCTACGACTTGGATAATATTTACATTTCCGATACAATCCATATTTCCGTTTCTGGCAATATCATCGTTTCCGAAGTATTCATAATTTTCCTTTTGACGATTTCAGCTCCCACTGGAACCGAGATCCGTCGATTTCAAATATCCATAAATGGAGTATTTAATTCACTTAAATACTTGATCCGTTTACGTACCATTTGTGTGACCCTACGGGTTCAGTCAAGAGTAAGCTGTGGATTAATATTATTAATTCCACTTGAACTGAAGCGGCCTCTAGCTAGGCATACAGTTCACTTGATCTCACTGAATTATTAACTTGCTTAATTAATTAATATTGAACCGCATTTATTAGACATAGCATTGAATGCATACTTGGACCAATGGCATTGCCTCATTCCTTTGTCGCTTGATGCTTGCTCATGAACATAAGGTAAGAGTTGTCATCCTTATTATGTCCAGAGGTATTTCTCTGTTTCAAAGTTCAACTAATCAAATAAAAAAATAATCATAGCCTATGATTCATCTGAGCACGGCCATGCATTTTACAGTTTCTAGCTCTCCAGGTGGCCTTGTACAACTTTCAGCATCTCATCCCGATTTATGGGAGGACAATTCCAATCTTGTGATCTTGAGATTAGACTTCGTTTGATAGGTGATTACACGAGCGTTGCCGTTTTAGCCTCCTTTTACGGTGCGACGGTTGACAACGTCAAAGTAACCAGTTCTCAAACAAGTAATCTCAAATTACTCAGGTATTGAGGATTAGTGTCTAATAATTTTAATGAAATTTACTTATGACAGATTTTCATCTCTTACAGTAAAGTTTCATAGGTCTGTCCGATACTAATTTATGCAAATGATTGCGACATTGCCATGTCCACATAGTTCAAGAAACAGAACTACTAGTCATCTTGCATTCTAGTCGTCTACTGTTTTCTATGCGTCCACCTTTATAGAAAACTTTCGACCAGGGACCATTTTCAACTTTTGACATTCAAGTTCACTTAATAGACATTTCTTAGTCACAGGACTGGTCCTGACAGCCTATCTTGAATATATCGTCAATTTTGAAAGGGCTCATCATTTAATACTAAACCAATATTAAATGGAATATGAAAATACATTTCATATATGATAAATGTTCAACCCCAATGTTTTGCAACAATGGGCCTCTAACCCATCTTTAAAACAGTTCATGGAATTCAAAGCTATGCTTGATTTCCAGTGCTTCTCACTTGTTGCATAGGTTTAGTTATCATGCTTTACCAATCTTAATATCCCTTTCATCGAATGTTCCTCGAGATATGATGATAAGATATTTTGAGTATGTTTATTTTGTGATTTAGTCTTTCTTGCTACAATAGTGGCTCTACGCATTCTGCAATGAAGAACCATCAAGTCAGCAGACATGTGATCCACCCAAGTTCACCAAAGAACTCTTTAACATAAACATCTCTATTTCATTGCTTCTTAGGCAATAAGTGTTTTTACTTCAACTGTATAAGTTGCTAGTGATTCTTTGTTTGGATTTTACTTATCCAAGCAGTTCACAGATATGTGGAAGACTTTCCAGCTGTATCTTAGAACATAGAAAATATTTAATTTCCCACGCAACAACTCATGGTCTTTGTTCCATGTTGCCATTTCAAAACACGATGCTCTATAGCTCGTCCTTGCGAATGGTTAACTCCAACGGGATCTTGCTTGATCATTTGCTAGTGTTTATGCGTGTAACATCAATTATTTAGCATATCTTCATTTCCTTGAATCAAGAACTAATCTTATGTACCTTTTCAAGTACCATAAGTTTTCCTTGATCTCAGTCTAGTTGATCTTTACTTAGATCAATAGAGATTGGTATATGTTCATCATGCCTAAAGCCACACATTTTCGGCGATCCTTATATTATATCATACATGATAAATTCCTTCGCAGACTAATTCCCAATTGAATTCTATTCATGTAACTTTAGCTTATCTAGTTTCAGTAGATACTAAATCCAGCTAAATTCTTTGACATATAATATAGGTTTAAGAATCTCATTTTGACTCTTTGATGTTTAACTTAGTAAATGATTATACATAGTTCAAACACTCTTTACTTAGATTAATTCATATGGGTCGAATATCTCCAATGGAGTCTTTCGTGTTTGATTTAGTAAATACCATTACTTATTCCAAAACAATATTCTAAGATCTTTGTAAATAGATCTTAGTACCCAGTATGTACTAAGTTTCTCCTTGGTCCATCATTGATGAATAATTTCAAATCTAAGTCATTAGCATTTGAATGTTATTTCACAACAGAGAGATATGTGTGTGATACACATAGGACCAATTAAGTTTTTACGTACTCCCACTAAACTTCTTATACATCTATAAGAATTATGTACATTTTATGAAACTAAAATACTTATTAGCTTCACTGAAATACAGTTCCAATTCTCAATTGCTTGCTTAAACCTGTAGTTAGATTTTATAAGCTAGCTTTCCTTTACAAGTATTTATTTGGATCCACAAATCCTATGACATGCCATGTACATAGTTTCTTCCAACATTTGATTGAGGAAGATGTTTTGTCATCAAATTGCCATATGTACCAATATGCACTACAACAAAAATGGGATAAAGAACCATTGCTAGGGCACCGCATAAGTCACTTATTAGGTTTCTTAGATAAAGGAACCAATTATCCTAGAAGTGCGGTTTCTTAGGAAAAATATAAGAAACCTCATATCTAAAATATGTGGTTTCTTAGATAATATTATATTTAAGAAAGAATCAAAGGAACCGGAGATCTTTCTAGACCAGTTTCTTACTCACATACTACACATTATATAGAATTGTCATTTTCTATTTTTTTTTTCTAAAAAAAATGGGTTGTGAATTTTTTTTGCCTTTTGGATTCCCGCTTTGACGCTTTCAATCATTTAATTTTAAGGGAACAAAAAAACCTTTTCCTAAACGCAAGATCTCTCAAAAAACCCAGCTCCCAGAAAACCTCCCACGATCTCTCAAAGAAACCCAACTCACCAAGAACTCATAAAACCTAACTTTAATTCACAGAGCTCAAGCACCGGTTCTCCATCGCTAATATCTTCTACATCGCCAATTTCTTCTCCATCTCTAATTTCTTCTACTTTTGTAGTTGATTGGAACTTCCGTCGCTAACTCAACCACCGTCTTCACCACCACGTAAAACCACCGTCTCCCCCACCACGTACAACCACCGTTTCTGCCGCCAGTTCTTCAGCTCCTGTGATTTTAGGTAATTGTTCTTCACCTCTTCTCACCCTTTTCCCCTTATTATATTTTTACAGTTTTCTCCCCCAACAGTATAAATTATAACTTAGTTTATAATTGTCATAGGGAACCTTTTTTTATCAGTTTAGCAATTTTTCCTGTAAGATAGACAAAATTATTCAATGAATAATTTGTGTTTGAGTGATAATTTGGTTGAAATTTCATCTGGGGTCATATTGTTATTTGCAACTAATCGAATGGTGGTAGTACAATATTTGGTTGCAATTAATTGAATTATTGAGTAAATAATTTAAATACGAAGTATAAAATTACATCTGGAAACCTTGGTCCATACTTCATAATCAATCAAAAACGAATTGTCTTGTTTCTTGTGTGTGTGGTTGGCTGGTTTCTTGGTTACCTAGAAAGGTGGGAACTTCTTCATATCTCCCGTAATTTATAAACAAACCCAAAATAAATAAGAACATTTTTCTGTCAAACAACAACCTTTTTGTATCTACACCAAACTACCTTAGCAATTAGCATCCCGCCCTAAGCGGGGTATATGGTATGATTTCAGGTGGTTTTGAATTTTCTGATGTGCACTGTGAGTCTGTGACATAGTCTTAAGCTCTAAACTCATAGTTTCTGAAATCTCTGCAAGAGAAAATGTTTGTATGAGAGCAATGGTAGTTGATTTAGCAGGAAAAATTTAGTGGGAACAACTGACCAATTGAATTTGCAGTGGCTGATAAGATGACAAAGGAATGAGGGTAACTGAAAGCTGAACTGAAAATAAATAGATCATAAGGTTGACTTAGTTGTGTTGGTTTCAGTCAGTATGCTCTTGTTGGCTGTTGACCTTAGCTAGGTGATTAGGTGGCTGTTGAAAGCTTTGCCACCTAGCAGGCAAGTCATGCTTAAGAATCTGCAGATTATAAACTAATCAGCTTCCATAAAATAGAAAGTACAAATGGGAGGAACCATTCAATCTCCATCCTAGATAATTTCCAATAAAATGAAACCCCACTCATATATTAAAATTCTTTTCCAGCAACAGAACTGACAAACAAAAGATAATGAAGGGATTTACGAACTAAAACACAAGACTAAGGGGTTACAGAAAAAAGTCATGTTAAAAGCGATCACCCTAAACATGACAAGAATCTTATGAAAGAGAAATTCTTTAAGCAACCACCACCCAAATATCTATTCCAATGTACGTTGTTAGTCAGAACAACAACAACTCATTAACTCAGTGCACTCTCTAAAATATTCACCACGGTAGATATTATAAGCCTTCTTGTTGCATCAGTGTGCATGCATCATTTTGTTAGCTTCATCATCTTCTCTAATTCTTCGCCATTTTTCTACACATCATCGCTGCATATGTCTATCAGGTCTAGCAGAAGCTAGTTAAAATGAGTGTTCCCATGCTCATAACCTTTAGTGTTAAATAATTCAGGTTTTTATATGTTGGCCATATGTTAATATTAGAAATTTAACCTTACGTTTTTTTTGTTCTATTCAATTTCAGTAGCCTTTTGTTGCTAGCTCGTCATACATAGGAGGTGATGCAGCATTCTTATCATAAGCAGTCCTTCTCTCGAATTCTTGTATTGCCATGCCTTTGATGCTAACAGAATCTTCAAAGTTTCCTGATGTATTTCTGTCAGAAAAATAGGGTAAACATTCTCCAGACTTCGCATCTGCAACAAGATAAGAGAGTAAGATTTCATGAAACAAGCCTTTACTAAACTCATATTAAGACTTAAAAGTCGAATAAGCCTTTTATTCTAGTTGATTACCTTCTTTGAGTGAGTCAAGATATTTCTCGAGTAATCCCAACTCTGTTCTTGCAAACAGTTGATTAGTTTGATAACCCAAATCAGAGGCATCACTGACATAATCCTGTGAAACTTGTTTCCCTTGATTATGATGTTTTTCCAAGTATATTGCTAATGAACTTTTATGACTTTCTGTGAAATCAGACTCTGAAGCATAAAATGTAGGACATGAAATTTCTGTTCTACTAGTTTGTAAACACTGATTATACCACTTTCCATGATCTTTTTCTTTTGAAAAACTCAATCTTCTATTCACCTTTGTCCTCAATGTACTCGAAATATGGTCTTTAGATGAAAAAAGGCTAGTATTATTCCTGCTAATAATGTTGTTGCTGGGAGTTGAAAATGAACACTTGAAACCTTCTTGAACAACATGGACCTTAGAACTGAAACTTATGGATATAGGTAATGGAGTCTCCATATTTAAAGCTCGAAACCACTATCAATATTTACCTAATCACGAAAAGACATAGGATTTCCATTACTTAAGGTTAGTTAATCAATAAGGTATAGTTTTTCCTACTTATTTTATCTCAAAATCGAGTTGCTTGAAATAAGGCTATCTTGTCTGAATTTATCTTATCATGGTATAGTATAATTTATCACTTCTATGGCAATTGTTGCTTTATTTCATGAAGATTGTAAACATATTTTGAATTTAACATTAAACATTAAAAGACAAAATTCACTATATAAGTGATTATGCTCTAATAACATATAATTAATATTTTGATTCTATCAAAAAAATCGTTTTATTGGTGTCCGCACTTGAATTAAGTGAGTATATATAATTCCTTATCCCTTTGTCTCCTCTTTTTTATTTTAATCACTTAACAATTAATAACTTGATGAATTTTTTTTACTAGCGTAAATTGCTTGCTGCTTGAATATTCATACGAATGTGTGCGTGTAATGTATTTTTCTGGTAGAAAAAGGGGCTATAAAGTATTTTATAACAGCAATAACCAGGTTACAAAGTTCCTCCATATATGGTGCAAATAGTTGTAAGGCATTAAGTTACAGACCCATTAGGTAAACATCTATGAAGTTCAGCTTCATATGAATTCTTAATTACAATAGAAGCTCGGGATTTGCATAATAATAGTCGTGAACATTTCCTGATTTCCCTCCTTTGCATCCTTTGTCAGCACGACAGCTAGTTGGTTTGTTTTCCTACCCTGGTACTGAGCCTCATCTCTGAACAAAGTATTTTCAGTTCCCTGCAATCCATAATTATGTTAGTTAACTCATCTACATTGCTTTGAGGATGATTGATCATATTGATGCTTTCCTTGTTATCAGAAGCTAACACTACAAGAAATAAGGGTTATAGCAACACCCTTTTATGTAACAGTTTTACCGTTGTTGCTATAGTATAGTTATTGCAACGGTTAAATAATCATTCATTTGATTAGACATTAACTTTAGAAAAGCGTTACCGTAGAAAAGTTATAGCAATAGTTGTTAATTATAAATTTTTTATTGCAACAGTTTATCTTTCTAGTCTTTTAAGGAAATATTGCTAAATTTTTTTTGTCAACCATTAAAATGTGTTAATAAAATTAGGCTAATTTTTTTTCTTCCTCCCTTCCACGTTCAGTGTACAGTTTTCTCCTAAAACCTTTCATCCTCTTCGTTCTCCTTGGTCCATCCTCTTCGATTTTTCAAGCATCCGAATTGGGGATTAGGTATTTACACAGGTGATTTGATCTTTACACTGGCGATTGGTATCTAAATTGGAGTTTAGAAAAATGAGCAATTGGCGTTCTGAATTGTGAGAAGAACAAGGTTAGTTTACATATTTCGATTCGAACTTGGTCTTAAAATTCACAACTTAAGTTGTATTTTGAATTTTTAGTCATTTTTGTGTGGTTTTGAGGCTTAAATTAGGGTTTCTTCATTAGTGAATTCGTATGATTTAATTTTATGAACATCCTTGTTTTAACCTTGTTCTAGCGATTCATATTCCATATAACTATTATGCATTCGATTTTTTTCTGATTCCTGAATTAATTTTAACTTTTCTATGTATGCTATTTGATTCTATTTTCGTTACCCTATACGATTGTATTCATGCTCACCCTAGATATATACTTTTGTGACTGTTTTCTTGTACTTTCGTATGATTTAATTGGGGATTTTTTTTTTGAGTCTACAATGTCAGTCAAGTGTAAGAAGTGATTATTCTGGATGATTACTTCCATGGAAATTTCTATATGTTCTTGAATCTCCCTTTTTCTAATTTATGAACTTGTTGGTAGGTAGAATTTTTGAACATGCTTTCTCTAAAAAGCCAAAAACTATGTGATGTGGGATTAATAATTGCCTCCACCACGAGGCCCAAAGAAGCCATAATATCCTATCAAGCCAGCTTAACTGACCCATGGCTCAAGCCTAGGAAGTAGGCTTGGACCTTAGGTGTTCAAACAAACATAAAGGTACGACTCTAAGTGGGGAAGCCCATGATCTCTGGCCCATTTATAAAAGGCCCATGATTGACGGCTAAGGGACACGTGTCCCAAATCCCCAGGGGGGCACGCATCCCATAGATAGGGTTGAGGGATCACTTCCCGAGAAACCCTAGCCCTATAAAAGGCTAAGATCCCAAGGTAAGGGGCAATCAATTCATTCCCACCAACCAAAAACTATCATTGCTCTGCCTTCTCTCTATAAATTACTTCTCTCTCTAGCTTATACTTACTTAAGCACCGGAGGGAATATTCCTACGGGATTATTCTTGTTTTGCAGGTTGCCAGAAGTTCGTGCCAGGTCATACTTGATACCTTCGAGGAACGCGTGACACGTCAGCACCTTAAAAGATCCCACAACATTTGGCGCCGTCTGTGGGGAGGTACAGTGTCATGGCTGAACTTCAATCTGAGTGCGGAAAACCCCAGGACAAAACGGGACCCCCAGTCAGGGGAGGGGTGTCTAAAGATAGGTCCAACAATCATTGTGACGCGGAAGCTAGCCGGCCTGCTGCCGCGAGTTCTGTGCAGCACTTGTTGAATGGCGCTTACGAAGTCAATCCTAAGCACGATAATGGCAGGATGATAGAATCTTTATTAGAAGATCCCGACTCACTTATGAAAGGACGCACCCTGGAGAAGGAGAGTCGGCATGTAAAAGAGGAACGTCCAGGAAGATGGACGAGACGAACTTCACAGAAGAATGATGAGGCCCAGGGTCATCACTCTCTCAAGACTCCTAGAAGACAGCATGAGAGCGTCATCTTGAGAAAGAATGCCCGCGGCACTGAGGAGAAAAGAAGGCGAAGGAGGTCGTCCTCTAGGGGCTTCTTTATATTCAACACGGCTCTTGAAAACATCCTCCTGGCTGAGGGACCGAGTCTGGGAATAGAACCGTCCCCCCGACGACTGACCACCTCCAGCCAACAGGCCCCTTTCTGTGCTTTCCACAACGATGAAGGACATGACACCCAAAATTGTCGGATGTTGAGGAAGATATTAAGTGATCACGCGGCTGAAGGACACCTCCGCCAGTACATCCATTTAACGGACGCAGACAAAGAAATGAGCCTCACCTTTAAGAAGTATTCAGACGAAAGAGTTATGGTAATATTAGGGGGAATAGCTGTAGGAGAACCATGTAAGGAAGGACGGCTCTACGACAGCAGCTATACAAACTCCGAATGACGAGGGAGTACAACAAAAGGGTTTCTAGAAGAATACTAAAAGTCGGAGATTTTGTGCTTAGAAAAATGAAAGCCGTCGAACACGCCAACGAACAAGGGAAACTCACTCCTACTTGGGAAGGCCCATATGAGATTTACGAGGAGGTTCGATACGGAACATACCGGATCCAAGACATGCAGGGACGTCCGATTTTGCGTACATGGAATGCGGATAACCTCAAGAAGTACTTTTTCAAGATTAACACTTATGTTATCTTGATTATATGTTTTGTAAAGACGTCCAAAACTTAGACGCACCATGTAGCATGCTTTAAACATTAAATGAAAAATTCCCCCCAAGCCGGCATTGCTGGGAAATCTTTATGACAAATATGTTACCAAATTCCTTGGAGAAATGCAAACTAACATTCTCCCAAGAAATAAAGACTAGTCGTCTAAAGGCCTAAGAAGTGGCCCAGATTAGCACCCTCACTAGGCTGATCACCTAGAACACAGGGGTCACATATTTCTAAAAATAGCTATATAAAGTAGCTAAAGACCTCGGCAAAAAGACCAAGGCAGGCATCTGACGTCTCAATTTAGAGGAGTCAGATATAATCGTAGAATCAATCACAAATAAACAGATGACAAAAGCTAAAGAGCAATAAAAACGTTCAAAAGATGCCATGTCATTCCAAAAATTAGTCATAATTACAAAAATTATGCACATAGTGCCACTAAGCAAGGAGTCACGAAAACAAGCTCAAAATAAATACAAGACGCCTAGAAGCTCTCATTCATCATCCTCGCTGGGAACAAACTCGGGAGGCGTGCGTCCTTCCTTCTAAGCCTTCTCCACCTCAATCTGATAGGTGAGGAACTTCTCGAACCAGCTGAAGGGACGTTCACTGGAAAATTCGGCATTCCATGCAAGTTCCATGCCCCTTCGGGTTGATTTTTCACCTAGCATGGCCGACTTGTCGAGAACACTCTTTGCGAAGCAACCTCCTTGCGAGCCGCCTCCAGCTGGACCTCCAACTCCTTAAACTGAGTCTCAAGATGAGAAAACTCAGCTTCCTTGTCCATAATTTTCTCAGAAAGGTCCTCCATTTGAGAAAAGTTCTGATCAATTTGCAGGAGACGACCCGCGTTCTCAGCACGTTGGGAGGCCAAGGAGTTGGTCACAGCGTCAATCTCCTCCCGCCTGTCAAAACGAAGTTTCTCCAGCTCAGCAAAATGCTGATCGCCACACTGACTAGCCAGAAGACGGTGTCGAGCCTCTTCGTGCACCAAAGCAGTGCGCCACTTCTTTAGCGAGTCCAGCAGAATGAACATCTGCACAAAAACAGCAAGAGTAAAACACAAGAGAAACAAGAATATGTAAATAATAAAGGCATAATGAAACTCACATCCAGTGTCGAGGACTGCATAGCGGCAAGCATATTCTCGGCCGCCTTAGGAAGGGTCTCAACATACTTGGGAGGAATGGCATTGCGCATCAACGTCATTATCCTCCTTCGGTCATGAGAGTTGAACCCGCCTGAAGAAGGGATCTGATCCAATTCAGCATCAATGTCTTTCTGAGGGTCGAGTATTTCTATGGGAAAAACAACGGCCTTAGAATCCCTAGGAGAGACTATAGAACTGCTAGACGAGGAACGGCAGGTGGTTACGATATTGGAGTAAAACTTACCCCCAGAATTCCTAGCTCTTTCCGCCGCCTTCAGAGGAATATTCCGGCGGACGACTTCAACAATCCCCGCAAGAGGGTCGACCGTCGCTCCAGCTTTCCGAAAGCTAGGAGAAGCGGATGCAGTCTTAGGGACGGCAAACACCTTAGGAGCCTTCGAAGTCGTTGACTTGAAGACGGGTTTCCCTGTGCCGCCATCCCTGCGCTTGGAAGAGGGTGCCGCGTCCGTGACCGCTTTCCTCGCATTCTAAAGAAACGAAAATATATAAGTTGCAAACTATAATGGGAATTACATAGGAAGGCTTGAACAATACCTTCTCCTCCGCAACAGGAGGGGGAGCCATTTGCTCTGGGACGGCTTACTCGGCCGCCTGCTGACGCTGCCAAGCCTTAAAGGTGCTGGCGTCCAGTACCTTTGCCAGCCAGGACGACATATCCACTTGGCCTTTGGAGGCATCGTCTAGCTTATCCATGGCCTCGTCTGAAAAAACAAATAAAGACATTAGTAAAGTAGTTTTCATGAAACAGTGAAAGATTTGAGGTATAGATACATTACCTCTCGGCATATACGGACACAAGCCCACAGCCGAGAGGAAAACGGGATCGGCCAGTTGATCCAGATGAGGCAATCACCCCTCGGGTATGTAGGCCGTCTTGTCCTTAACTATGAGCGGCTTGGCCTTGAACAAAGACGAGATCCGTTCCCAGAGAGCGGCGGAGACCGGTGGGAAAGAGCTGCCCTTTCCAACCAAGTTGGGCTTAACAGTCCAACGTCTCATCCGCTCGCACATTTCCAAATTGGTGGTTTTGATAACCACCCACTTTTTTCTCCAGTGATGCCATTTGGACGCCTTGCCCATCACCGTCCGATAAGCTCCCTTGTACGTAAGAATTAGCCAACCCGCGGCAGCTTTGGAAACTTGGGACATGGAGGCGATCCTCAGGAACGCCGGGAAGGAGGGAGTAATACCTTCTAGCTCACAACAGGAGATATAGCCGAACACAGTAGCCCAAGAGTTGGGGGACATCTGGTTCAGGCCAATGTTGAAGGCGTCCAGCAATTCCACCACAAAGGGGTGAGGAGGGAATCTCATGCCAAGCTTCAGAAAGGAGCTATACACGGCGAATTCCCCTTCCACTAGTCCAAAGCTGGTGCAGTCCATACCAGCCGGCATACGAAACTTATACTCCGAACCTAGATTCAGAGACTTTCCATAATCCCTCCCCTGAATGGTGAGGAAAGTCAGCCACGGCTGAAGTGGGAAGATTGCGCTTGGGTGAAGGTGACCTTCCTCCCCACCTGACGTGCTCGCCGGCGCGACATCGGCGCGCTCGTTTAAGGGGACGTCCTCCTCCATGGGAGAAGAAGATTCCCCTTCGAATTGTTCTTCGTCTTCTATTCGCGTCATTAAATCCTGCACAGGCTGAAGACTTGGCTCAAGACGAGGGGCATTACTTGAAAAGAGAAGGCGTCAAAAGGACAGGTTGACGCCCTCAGTTTGACGTAACCCTTACATAGTTAAGAAAAGAGAATTGGGAAGGATCAAAATCAACAAACAAATTTTCCCAAAATAAAGCATTACATGATAGATCAAAGAAAATTTTTGAAGAAACTTGATGAAGAACTGCAAGAACAGGGCTTTGAAGATTGTGGCGGCGCTACAGTGGATTTCGGTGGATGTAGGACGTCGGAAACCGCCTTCTCTTATAGCTCTCAAATAATCACTAGAAATGACGGGGAAAGTCACTCAAAATGGCCACTTATTTATAGAGGGGTAAGAAATGATTACCCCTGCCACGCGTCGTCATCCCATTGAACACTCCAAGAGCAGTAAAAACTAACGTCTGTTTTCACTCCTCATGAGGGGCAAATGATGTGGGCTTAATAATTGCCTCCACCACGAGGCCCAAAGAAACCATAATATCCTATCAGGCCAGCTTAACTGACCCATGGCTCAAGCCCAGGAAGTAGGCTTGGACCTTAGGTGTTCAAACAAACATAAAGGCACGACCCTAAGTGGGGAAGCCCATGATCTCTGGCCCAGTTTATAAAAGGCCCATGATTGACGGCTAAGGGACATGTGTCCCAAATCCCCAGGGGGGCACGCATCCCGCAGATAGGGTTGAGGGATCACTTCCCGAGAAACCCTAGCCTTATAAAAGGCTCAGATCCCAAGGTAAGGGGCAATCAATTCATTCCCACCAACCAAAAACTATCATTGCTCTGCCTTCTCTCTATAAATTACTTCTCTCTCTAGGTTATACTTACTTAAGCATCGGATGGAATATTCCTACGGGAATATTCTTGTTTTGCAGGTTGCCAGAAATTCGTGCCAGGTCATACTTGATACCTCCGAGGAACGCGTGACACGTCAGCACTGAAAAAGATCCCACAACACTATGGGTAGAATTGATAGAATGTTTATGACAAAATAATTGATATTGGTAAATTTGTGTTCAGAAAGTTGATGCATCTACTATTTAGAAGACCGTGAGTATCTTTGCACCGCCACTATTTTGATATTGGTAAATAGTTGATGCCTACTATTTTGATTTGTTATTTGCTTGGAAGTTCTAAAGTCTTTTAATTTTTTTGTCAATTCATGTTGATGGTGGTTTTCCCACCTGAAATGAATTTTGTTGAGAAAGCCATCTTTGTAAAAAAAAATAAACAAACTATTCACTGTACAGGAGCCACAAAGGAAACTTTCCTTGGACACTGAGGTTGCAGCAACGTTACAGGTATCTATTTCGTAATGAAAACTTTCAGTGACTCGTTTTTTTTCATTTGTCACTAACAATGCATTCATATCTTGCATATGATGACTTGTTTTTGCACTTAAAATCTGCATACTTGACAATGTGTATTGCCTACTTGCTTGGGAATTATGATGATCGAGAGGCATTGTAGTACTTTCTGCATCCCATATTCTTAGTATATAAAGTAATCTATAAAGTTTTATTCTGCTGATTTAAGTGGGTGGAGAAGATAGATTTATTGACAAAAGAAATGAGGCAGAAGGAATACTATAAGACTGCATTTTGCTGTTTCCTATTTAATGTGAAAGTTCTGTTACAATTTCTTTCAGTGGATGCTTCAGCCATATAATTAACACATAAGACTGCATTTTGAAGTTGTCTATTAACATTTAATAACAATAGTAACTTTATACCACTGCTGAAAACTCTGAATGCTCATTATATGGAATGTGTAACTACCCCGTTTTTCAGGTTTATATATAGTCACATCTTATGGACATGAATCGATGTTCATGTTAGCCAACCCCAATTATTTTGAGACTAAGGCTTAGAAGAGGAAAAAGGAGGTTCATTTCCCGAGTTTGCTTCATCTATTTTATATTATTTTATTTTTGTAATATGATTGCTTACAACTCTGTTATTATACTTTTTTGAAATATGGTTGCTTGTAACATTGCCTTGCTGCTGTTTCAGCTTTGCCTTGGCTACATAGTTAAGCTATCTCCATTATGTATCCTCCTGTTGGTGTTTTTAGGTACTCTCTATCTGACTTCCTTTGCGTTTCCCCCTTTGATGCCCATATTTTCATTCTACCCTTCCCCTTTCTTCTTGCATACATGTAATGACCTGAGTTGGTGAATGGGAAACCTGATTTCACCCGATTCCACCCCTATCTTTTTCCATTTTTAAACCCATTCTCATAGAAAGAGTTTCAGCCACGACATTTTCTTCTATTCTTTCCTCAAACCTTAAAATTTTGTACCTTTGGCAGAATTTTAAACTTAATGATGACGAGGACCTTCCGCTGGTGCTTGATAATGAAGTGCTATGAAAAATGATTACTGACTAGACACAACTTTAGCCCTTATCTTGATTTCAAAATTCTCCATCGTACTTATTAATGTAAAATAATTGATCCAAGCACAAAATACATTACTAATATCATTTCTTGTCTTAGTAGTCTTGCAAAACCTTTGAGTAAGCATTTGTTGGGTATAATACACTACAATATTAAATAAACTAAACAATCTTTTTGATTTTCTTAACCTGTAGGTTTATAGCAGGGTAAACCAAATATGTAAAGAATTTGATTGACATTAAAATAAAGTAGAGGACATGATTTTTTCTATGTTCCAAACAAAAATTAACAAGAATCTTTAGGAAAGGGGATTACTTAAAGAGAGCTCTTAACTGAGTTAACTATGCGGCACTCAAGTTAAAAAATGTAAACGCCAGGGCACCAAATGAAAAATAGTGAAAATACAGGCAGTCGGGCACCAAAGTGAAAGAGTGCAAAACCTCAGGGTATCAAAGTGGAAAGTTTAAGATTCTCCCCTAAGGCTCTAGTTTCTAGGAAACCAATAGGCCTTGATCAACCAAAGAGTTTTCACCTTGCATGAACCCCTTCAACTCCCTGCAACTCATTTACATTTATATGCCCTGTAATAATACCTTTTAATCATCTCCTAAAAATCACTTCCTGGAAACAGAAGGCCTGCAACATTTTCTCTAAAAAAAGGTACAATAAAATTGCTAAATCAGCTAGAAATCCCACCAAAATAAACAACAACGATCAAATCCTTTGTATCTACTGATAATGCATAGGCTGAACAAATCCCGTTCATCCACTGATAATGCATGATAGTTTTAAATTTCCAGTTTACATTACACATTAATAGAAGGTTTGTTGTTGGTTAATCCAGGCAGGTAGTGATTTTCAACACCTCATGAGTTTAGGAAAATTCACTATGTCTTGTAGTATGCTAATCGTTCCTTGAATAACATTTCACCAGCTCAGAAACCAGTAGGATATTATCAGCAATATTCCTACCAGGAATGAAGCCAGCCTGTGAATCATTCACCACTTCACCAATTATTGACTGCATTCTGTGAGTTAAGATTTTTGAAATCAACTTGTAAACAATGGAGCAACATGCTATATGCCTGAAGTCTTTGATACTGGTAGCATTGTGAATTTTTGGGATTAGAGTAACAACAGTGCTGTTTGTTTATTTCAGAAGTTTCCCTGTGGAGAAGAAATCCTGAACAGCCACATAAATGTCATCTTTAATGATGCTCCAAGCTTCTTTGAAAAAGAAACTGTTAAACCCATCTAAACCAGGAGCTATATTGTTGCCAATCCCTTTCAGTGCCATATCAATCTCAGCAGTTGAGACAGGAAGAACTAAAGATTGAGCTGAAGCTGCAGAAAGTTGTTTACCTTGTCTCACAACTGTAACATCAATACCCTCCAAAGTGTCTGCAGCAGAACCAATAAGACCATGATAGAAAGCTTTGATCTCATCTTTAATCTCTGCAGCAGTGGTAAGCTTCCTCCTATTAGCATCATAAAGAACATCAATACTGTTCCTAGCATATATCTCCTTTACTGCTATGAAGAAGAACTTTGTATTTGAATCACCAGTTTTCAACCACTGGATTCTTGATTTCTGTTTGAGAGCTCTTTCATGAATACTCAGAAACTTTTTAAGCTTACCAGTGCACTCTTTTTCAGTCAGTTGAAGGTCAATATCACTAGGGGAAGCAGCTAACTGAGATTGAGTGTCATCCAGCTCCCTCCTAATACCATCAATTCTCTCCTCCAGCCTAGCAAATTCTTCTCTATGCAAAGTTTTCAGACCCTGCTTGATGACTTTCAGTTTGTGCCACACTTGAAACATAGCAGTTCCATTTACAACAGATCCCCATCCTTCTTGCACAATCTGATGGGACTTAGGGTGCTCAGCCATGTAATTGAAGAACTTAAATGGTCTACTTCCCCTCTGTCTCACCACTTTACAATCCAGCAGAAGAGGGGAGTGGTCTGATAAACCTGGGTTCAGATAGTCCACACATACATCTGGATAACTAGTATGCCAGTTACCACACCCAAAGGCCCAATCAATTCTGGAATGTATTCTCAAATCACCTTGCCCTTTATTGTTCCAGGAGAAGAAATTTCCACAACTCTTGCGCTCTATCAGCCCTGTTGCATCAATACAAGCATCAAAATCTCTTGTTTCTGCATCAGAAACTTGGCTACCATGGATTCTATCACCTGCATGCAGCACTGAATTGAAATCACCCATGACAAACCAAGGGTATATCACACTTGGTCCAATTTGAGTCAAGGTGGTCTAAAGTGGTCTGTTATGATCAATTGTATGCAAGCCATACACAGCAGTGAACTGAGCAGTAAAATTCCCATCCTTTGCAGCTAAATCACCATGAATAACTTGGTCAGTTTTTAAGCCCATAGTAAAGGTAACCTCACTATGCCTCCACCCAGTCCAGATTCTACCCTTAGGAAAATAGGAATAGTTCATTTCCCACTTCCAGCAACTACCTAGCTTATTCTGAATCTTGCTAGCTTTATTTTACCTCACTCTAGTTTCTAACAGAGCAATAACACTGATCTTATTGGTTTCCAGCGATCTCCTAACCTCCACCACTTTATTAGGATCATTTAGACCCCTAACATTCCAAGTGCAAACAATCATGGTGGATACCTATCTCCTTCCTCAACCTCTGCATCCTCACCCTCCTCCTCTATAGAAAATCCCTCCACTACATCAACTACTTTTGGAACCTGAGCCAATCCCAAAGGATGATCATAGTGTTTAGACTCTCTCCTTCTCCTGGATACTACTCTCCATCCATCATCTTGAACCTCACTCACCTGTGCCTGGTGCAAAGGGGTATTAGCAATCAAACTTGGATTGATCTCTTCAGAAACAACAGGTTCAGGTACAGAAACAGCAGCATTCACCACCTTCTTTGGTTTCCAGACCTTAGTCACCTTTTTCTGCACTGGTTGAACATGAGTAATAGGTTGATATCTTGTTTGACCCTTTTTAACTGAACAATCATGCCCAATTATTTTACATTCCTTACAAAAAGGGGGAAGCCATTCATACTCCACTTTCTGACTAAAAGTTCTACCACAAGAGTCTTGTATTTGAACAACCTTGGTGACACTTTTAGTAACATCAACTTCAATTAAGAGTCTAGCAAAAGAAATCCTCAACTACTTAGAGGTACACTCATCAGCAAATAAAGGAACCCCAACAAGGCTCCCAATCCTACTGAGAGAATCCATGCCCCAACAACACAGAGGCAAGTTAGGGAACTTCACCCAAACTGGAATTACCCTGAGAATTTCCTCTTGGAAATTAAAATCTGATGACCATGGTTTAGTGATCATAGGTCTACCAAAGAATGTGTGAGGTCCAGCAACCAGTACCTCATCTCTATCCCTTTTTGAGCAGAATTTAACCACAAAATAGCCCTCGTCATGTAGAAACACATTAGGCTTACCAACATGACCCCATTCCTTATCAATATACCTAATTACTGCCCCAATGGAGGGTTTATCACCAACAACATACATGATCAAAGCACAATCCCAAATAGCAGCCATTTTACTCATATCAACCTTGTCAAGCATAGCAACAGGAGTACCTTCCAAAATTGTGGGAGCAATAAAGGAGAGGTAGTTACCTTTGCCAGTGAGTTGAGGTCCTCGAAATAAGTTCACCCAAGGTGATTTCGGGTGAACACTGGTGTGATGTTGTTCTAATGGAGGTCTAGTTCCTTCTTCTCCAAGGTCTCCAGAGTTACCACCATGCTTTGTTTCAGAGGGTTCAAGATCCCCTTTGCTTGCGAGGGTTTCCGTACCATTTGTCAAACCCAGTACAACATTAACGTTTCTCACCATCTCCTTCACCCTTTCCAGAGCAGAGCCACCCAATCTCCCACCCCCCTGTCCTTCTTCCATACCTCCCACAATCTCGGAGTGAAAACCCCTGGTTTCCGATTGGTACGAAGGAGAGTAGTTGATGGCAGCATGGTACGCCGCAATAGCTTCCTGAGTGTGTGGTGAAGGTGGTCCAGCAGAAGGATGCGACGGGAATGACGTTCTGATTATCGGCGGCATTCGAACTTCATCTCCATTGCTGGGTATGGTGTTTCTCAACTGATGCTGGTTCATTGGGCGCAAAGAGGCAGTATGAAGAAGCGCCGAGGCCTCCTCATTGATCTCACGAACTTCTTGTTTCTGATTCTTCTTCTTCCTCGCCATTTTCAATGGTGGGTGTACGATAGCAGAGTACCTTATCGTGCGCTACACCATAAAATGTACATAATTCTTATAGATATATAAGAAGTTTAGTGGGAGTACGTAAAACTTAATTGGTCCTATGTGTATCACACACATATCTCTCTATTGTGAAACAACATTCAAATGCTAATGACTTAGATTTGAAATTAATCATCAATGATGGACCAAGGCGAAACAAAGTACATACTGGGTATTAAGATCTATTTACAAAGATCTTATGATATCGTTTTAGATTAAGTAATGGCATTTACTAAATCAAACACGAAAGACTCCATTGGAGATATTCGACCCATATGAATAAATCTAAGTGATGAATGTTTGAACTATGTATAAGCATTTACTAAGTTAAACATCAAAGGATCTAAATGAGATTCTTCACCTATATTATATGTCAAAGAATTTAGCTGGATTCAATATCTACTAAAACTGAATGAGCTAAAGTTACATGAATAGAATTCAATTGGGAATTATTCTGCAAAATAATTTATCATGTACGATATAATATGAGGATCGCCAAGAATGTATCGTTTGACTTTAGGCATGACGAACATATACCAATCTCTATTGGTCTAAGTAAAGATCAACTAGATTGAGATCAAGAAAAACTTATGGTACTTGAAAAGACACATAGGAACAGTTCTTGATTCAAGGAAATGAAGATATGCTAAATATTGATGCTACACGCATAAACACTGGCAAAGGATCAAGCAAGATCCCTTTCGAGTTAACCATTAGCAAGGACGAGCTATAGAGCATCGTGTTTTGAAATGACAACATGGATTGGAGACCATGAGTTCTTGCGTGGGAAATTAAACATTAATTTCTATGTTCTGAGATACAGATGGAAAGTCTTCCACATTTCTGTGAACTGCTTGGATAAGTAAATCCAAACAAAGCATCACTAGCAACCTATACAGTTGAAGTAAAAGTATTTATTGTCTAAGAAGCAATAAAACAGGGTTGTTTACGTTAAGAGTTCTTCATTGAACTTGGGTGAATCACATGTCTGCTGACTTGATGGTTCTTCATTGCGAAATGTGTAGAACCACTATTGTAGCAAGAAAGACTAGATCACAAAATAAACATACTCAAAAGATCTTATCATCCTATCTCGAAGAACATTCGATGAAAAGGATATTAAGATTGGCAAAGCATGATAACTAAACCTATGCGACAAGTGAGAAGAAACACTCACATTGTAGCACTGGAAATCAAGCATAGCTTTGAATTCCATGAACTGTTTTAAAGATGGGTTTGAGGCCTGTGGTTGTAAAACATTGGGGTTGAACATTTATCATATATGAAATTTTTTTTTATATTCCATTTAATCTTGGTTTAGTATTAAATGATGAGTCCTTTCAATTTGAAGATATATTCAAGATAGACTGTTAGGACCAGTCTTGTGACTAAGAAATGTCTATCAAGTGAACTTGAATGTCCAAAGTTGAAAATGATCCCTGGTCGGAAGTTCTCTATAAAGGTGGACGCATAGAAATCGCTAGAAGACTAGAATGCAAGATGACTAGTAGTTCTGTTTCTTGAACTATGTGGACATGGCAATGTCCCAATCATTTGCATAGATACTTACTTTGAGAAGACTAGTATCGGACAGTCCTATGAAACTTTACTGTAAGAGATGAAAATCTGTCATACGTAAATTTCATTACCTTATCAGACACTGATCCTCAATACCTGAGTGATTTGAGATTACTTGTTTGAGAACTGGTTACTTTGACGTTTTGAACCGTCGCACCGTAAAAGGAGGCTATAACGGCAACACTCTGGTAATCACCTATCAAACGAAGTCTAACCTCAAGATCACAAGATTGGGATTGTCCTCCCATAAATCGGGATGAGATGCTGAAAGTTGTACAAGGTCACTCGGAGAGCTAGAAAGTGAAAAAGTGCATGGCCGTGCTCAGATGAATCATAGGCTATGATTATCGGTTTATTTGATCAGTTGAACTCTTAAACCGAGAAATACCTCTGGACATAATAAGAATGACTACTCTTACCTTATGTTCATGAGCAAGCGTCAAGCGACAAAGGAATTAGGCAATGCACACTTGTCCCTAAGGACAAGTGGGAGACTGAAGGAAATAATGCCCTTGGTCCAAGTATGCATTCAATGCTAAGTCTAATAAATGCGGTTCAGTATTATTTAATTATGCATGTTAATAATTCAGTGAGATCAAGTGAGCCGAATGCCTAGTAGGTCGCTTCAGTTCGAGTGGAATTAATAATATTAATCCACAACTTACTCTTGACTGAACCCGTAGGGTCACACAAATAGTACGTGAACGGAACAAGTATTTAAGTAATTTTTTTTTTTTGGCAAGTAATAAGATTTTATTAATTACCAAGAGGGCAAAAAGACCCTAACTCCAGAACAACCAAGCCACAGCCACAACAGGCAAAGCAACAACTAGCTATTACAAGCTACCCTAAACAAAATTCTGTTTACAATACATAAGCTACTTTCAAACTGGTTAGAGAAAATTTTAGAATTCCTAGCTAACCAGATAGAGTACACAGTTTCAAAGAACAGACTATTACACAATCTAGCTTTGCTTCTAGTACTCCTGCTTGCTTTCTGAACCCACTGCACCTCTTCATTCCAAGTTACAGAAGCTCTATGTATTCCACTTCTCTACAGAACCTGGCTCCATATGTCAGCAGAATAACTACACTCAAAGAAAAGGTGATCTCTACTTTCATCAGTGTTGTGACATAGGCTACAAACACTATCTGCAATAATATTCCATCGTCTCAGCCTATCTTTAGTTGCAAGTCTATCCTGCAGGGCCAACCACACAATAAACGCACTTTTAGGGCTAGCATGGCTGTTACAAACAATTCTCTTCCATCTCACAGATTCCCCTTGTTGCCTCAAATGATTATACAGCCTCTGAATCTTAAATTTCCCTGAAATTACAAACTTCTGCATATCATTAGAACTACTCAGAGTCTCCCTTTGTTGCCAAATCTTCTTTAATGACCAAGAAAGGCCATTGGGAATTGGCATGGTCCAGAAATCATTATGCTTCACATAGTATGTGTGGATCCATTTCACCCACAACTTATCATCTTTCAAGGACAAAGCCCAGCAGTGTTTTGCAACAGCTGACTCGTTCCACATAGGTAAGTCTTTAAGGTTCCAACCCCCACAAACTTTAGGCAAGCACAACTGATCCCAAGCAACTAGTGCTTTCCTTGAGTTCCCTTCAGCTCCAGTCCATAAGAAACACCTACAAATTCTTTGAATCTCTTTCAACACCTTCTTAGGCATAATGAATATCTGACACCAGTACAACTGGATGCCAAATAAAACTGATCTAACCAGTTGCAACCTTCCAGCATAACTGAGTAGTTTTGCAGACCAACTTCTGACCCTTGCTACAGTCTTCTCAATCAGAGGCTTACAGTCTGTAAAGCTCAATTTCCTAGTTGAGAGGGGGACACCAAGGTACTTAAAGGGGAAAGAACCTCTAGGGATGCCAATCTTAGCTAGGATACTTTGAGCTACAGAATCAGGCACACCAGCCAAATACAGTTCACTCTTCATCATATTAGCTTCCAAACCGGAAGCAGCAGAAAATTTAGAGAAAGCCTCAAAAAGGAGAGAAACAGAAGCATCATCTCCCCTAGCAAACATTAGTAAGTCATCTGCAAACATCAAGTGAGTCAGCTCTATTCTTTTACATCTTGGGTGAAATCTGAATCCTTTTGAATTGTTGAGGGGGGACAAGCATCTAGACAGGTATTCCATTCCTATTGCAAACAGGAATGGTGACATTGGATCACCCTGTCTCAACCCCTTCTGAGCAGGAATTGGCTTGGAAGGAAACCCATTCACCAGAATAGAATAAGACACTGAGCATAGGCAAGCCATAATCCACTTTACAAACTTATCAGGAAAGCCCAGGTCTTGCAACATACTCTTCAAGAAAGGCCATTCCAGGAATCATAGGCCTTTTTAAGGTCTACTTTTATCATACATCTAGGGGACACATGTTTCCTGGAATAGCATTTTACCAACTCAGTAGCCATTAGGATGTTATCGGAAATGACTCTCCCTGGAATAAACCCAGATTGTGCTGAACCCACTATTTCTCCAATGACTGGTTGCATTCTATTTGTCATCATTTTTTATATCAGCTTGTAGATCATAGTACAACAGGAAATGGGCCTGTAATCTTTAACCTGAGTTGCATTCTGAATCTTTGGTACCAAGGTAACCACAATATTATTCACTTGCCTCAGCATATGCCCTGTCTGAAAGAAATTTTTAACAGCTGCATACACTTCCTCCTTCACTATATCCCAAGCTTTCCTGAAAAAAAGACCATTTAGACCATCAATGCCTGGGGCTTTGTTCACATCAATGCCTTTAAGAGCTTCATCAATGTCTTTGTTGGTAACAGGCTGAATCAAATTTTCTGCAACTAGAGGAGAAAGTTGCTTGCCCTCTCTAACAAGCTCAATATCAATACCAGTGAGATGAGGAGCTGCAGTACCAATAAGCTTCACATAAAACCCCTTAATTTCTGCTTTGATATCATCTGTGGTAACCAGTTTATCTCCAGCATCATTGTATAGTACATCAATGCTGTTCCTTGAAATTCTCTCTTTCATGGCACTAAAAAAGAATTTAGTGTTTGCATCCCCCTCTTTGATCCACTGAATTCTAGACTTTTGCCAGTAGGCACTCTCCTAAATTTTCAAAAATTTCTTCAGTAACCCATTACAAGCCGATTCTTTGTGCTGTAATTCAGTGTCTGTGCTATCATTGGCCAATTCACTTTGCACCTCATCAAGTTCTTGCCTGAGCAAATCAATTTTTTCATCTAGTCTAGCAAACTCCTTCTGGTGTAGGGTCTTCAATCCACCTTTGACCACTTTCAATTTCTGCCACAAAGAAAACATGAGTGATCCAGTGCATCTCTGAGCCCAACCATCTTGGACAATTTTCAGAAAATCCACATGAGTGGCCATATAGTTGAAAAATTTGAAAGGCCTTTCTCCAGCTGCCCACTCCACTCTGCAATTCAACAACAATGGTGAGTGATCTGACAACCCAGGGTTCATAAAATCAACCACTGCATCAACATATTTATTATGCCAGTCAATATTCCCTAGAGCTCTGTCAATTCTAGAAGAAATTCTAGCATTCCCTTGCCCCTTATTGCTCCAACAAAAGAAGTTCCCACAGCTCTTGATTTCAGCTAGATCAGCAATATCAATACACCCCTCAAAATCTTTGGTTTCAGCATCATGGACAGGATTCTATCCCATGAGTAAAGTACTGCATTGAAATCTCCCATTATTAGCCAAGGACTAACAATAACTGTACTCAGGTGAATCAAATCAGTCCACAAAGGTCTCCTAGTTTCTACTGAGTGCAAACCATACACTGCAGTAAATGCAGTTTGAAAATTCCCAGATTTGGCTAAAACATCACCATGTATCAGTTGCTCAGTGCATTTTGTTAAGTGAACTGTCACCACCTGGTGTTTCCATCCCACCCATATCCTTCCCCTTGGAGAAGCAGAATAGTTCATTTCCCATCTCCAAGTTGGGCCAAACTTCCTCTGAATCTTTAGATGATTATTATTCTTCACTCTTGTTTCCAGCAAAGCAAATACTACAATCTTGTTGTCAACAACAAACCTTTTCACCTCCCCTACCTTTGAAGGGTCATTTAGACCCCTAATATTTCAAGAGCAAATATTCATGGAGGAAACTCCTCATCCTCTCCCTCTCCTTCACCCTCTTCCTCTGAAATATCTGCAACAGCTGCATGAACTTGGGCCAGGCCAAGAAAGATATTTTGAGTTTTAGCCTCCCTTTTCCTCCTTGAAACCACTCTCCAACCATCATCTAGAGCAGTTGTGTGATCTGTTTTTGGAGTATAAACATCTCCAGTAGGCACCACCTCTTCAGCTATAGATGGGATTTCCATTTCCTGCACCACCTCAGTTGTAGGGGGTTCTACTACTTCCTTCACAACTACTTTCTTAGGCCTCCATACTTTCTGGATTTTCTATTGTGCTGGACCAGTGGGAGCAGGTTGGAAGCGTGCACCAACACTCTTCTTAACACTACAGTCATGGCCAACAGTGTTACAAGCTTTACAAAAAGGTGGGAGCCAATCATACTCCACCTTCTGTTTGATGGTCACTCTTGAGTGGTCCTGAATCAGCACTTCCTTAGGGAGATCCTTAGTTACATCAACCTCAATCAAGAGTCTAGCAAATAAAATCCTTAATTGCTTTGAGGTGCAATCATCAGCAAACAGTGGTACCCCAATCAAGCTACCAATTCTACTTAGGGAATCACTCCCCCAACAACATAAAGGGAGATTGGGGAATCTCACCCACACAGGAACTATACGAAGGATTTCATCTTGGAAATTAAATCCAGATGACCATGGCTTTGTTATCATTGGTCTTCCATGAAAGTATAAGGTCCAGCTTTCAAAACATCATCTCTGTCTTTTTTTGAGCTAAATTTTATTACAAAATAGCCTTCATCATGTAAAAAGACACTGGGTTTAGCAACATGCTTCCAATCATTGGCGATAAATCGAATAACAACCCCAATTGTTGGTTTATCCCCTACTACATACATGATTAAAGCAGCTTCCCATATTGCAACCATTTTCCTCACATCAATAATGTCTAACATAGCAACAGGACAGCCATCTGATACTGTAGGAGCAATAAATGAGAGAGATGTACCTTTCCCCGTCATTTGATTACCTTGAAAAAGGTTCAGCCATGGAGTTTCCGGGTTCATATTAAGTTGTCGAGCCGTAGCATTCTCCCCCACCTACTTCTCTCCTTGCAAGTTCACTTGCTCTGTTTCAATTGCATTCCCAGGTATGGAATTCTCCTTTACACCCCGCCCAGATCTCATCATCTCCAACACACCATTGACACTCTGCATAAGTTCAGTCATCTTAGAGCTTAACAAGCCCTCATTTTGGACAAATTTTGGTGTCTTTGCTTTCTCCTCAAAAGTTGGAGTTTTGAGATCCTCCAATGCTGGGTTAGGCAATGGTCGAGTAACTGCGTCGTGATAGGCCTGGATAACCTCCATCAATTCCGGTGACGGAGGTCCGTTGCTTGGGTGAGGCGGCACCGCCTTACTCCTCATGAGATCTGTTGAGTTTTCCATCGATGAACTGGCTATCATATTACGCATTTGATTTTGATTTTTTGGCCTCAAAACTTCAGAGAGAAGTATAGATGAAGCCTCCTCATTCACCTCTCTAATCTCATTTCTCTGCGTCTTCTTCTTCCTTGTCATGGTGAGTGGCGCACGTTAGCAGAAACCTTAACGTACACCCTAGGTTGCCATGTCTAGAGAGAAGGAGGAAAAGTAGTATTTAAGTGAATTAAATACTCTATTTATGAATATTCAGAATCGACGGATCTTGGTTCCAGTGGGAGCTGAAATCGTCAAAAGGCAAAATATGAATACTCCGGAAACGATGATATTTGCCGGAAACGGATATATGGATCATAACAGAAATATGAAATATTATCCAAGTCGTAGATGTTGCTAGAAACGGAAACATGGTACGTATCGGAAAATATTATTGGAAATAGAAATATTGCCGGAATTAGAAATATTGCCGGAAACGGAAATATTACCGGAATCGAAATATTGTCGGAATCGGAAATATTAAATATTTGTTCGAATCGGAAATAAATTCCGGAGTCGGAAATATTAAATATTGTTCGAATCGGAAATGAATTCCGGAATCGGAAAACGAACCAGAAGCGCGACGTACGAAATAATCATCGGATGAGCTTGCTAGACGCAAGGCCCAGCACGAAGCCAGGCCCGCGCCTAATGAAGCCCGCGCAGCAGGCCCAAGCGAGCAAGGCAGGCCCAGCCGAGCACCAAGCAAGGCAGGCCTAGCCGAGCAAAGCGAGCAAGGCCAGTAGTAGCGCCCACGATGGGCCGCGTGCTGCCAGCCTGCTTGGGCCGAGCCGCGCACCGTGGCCTTATGGGCTTCGTGTGTGTGGTTTGTGCAATGCTACGAATCCTTAGTCGTTTACGATTGTTCGATTAATTGTTTTCCTGAATCCACAAGAATTATATGTTTGATTAAGCATTAAATTCTAATAGATTAATTTAACTAGAATTCTAATTGAATTAGTAAATTAAATCCTAGTGGAAATTTAAGTCCGATATTTCCTCCCTATAAATAGATGATTCATAATAACAATTTATACATCACAATCAATTAGTATTCATATAGTTTAAGTTTAAGGAATAACTTAATAATTTGTCTAAAATATAATTAAGCTTTCGAATAACATAAAACCTTAGATAATATTCTAGTTAATTGAATCTAAGGCGGATCCGAACGTGTTGTGGACTATCTACTGAGGAGCGACACTTGGAGTCCTAAACTTGTTCTTGTTTGGTTCGGGAGCAGTTAGGGAAGGCACGTGTCACATGTATGTATCCTAAATTATGCTAATTGACTATGTGGCAATTAATTTGGATTCCTGACTTTATGGTTTTTCCGCATGAAATATATGTTTTATATTTGTCATAACCCAACATGCTTAACGCCACTACCATCACCGCCCATCTCACCTCCGCCTTCATCTCCGACAAAATTCGACCCAAAACCTCCCTTATTGTCTCTCTCCTCTTCGTAGTCTCGCACTCCGCTGCTCCATCTTTCTCCCCTTTGCTGCACCACCGATGTCGCGCCACCACTCCCAGCCACCCTTACCATCTCCTAAACCCATCTCCGCCTCCATATTCCACAGCGAACCGTTTCCCTTTCCTCCCAGAACCGACCCAGAACACCCCTCGCTCAAACTTCTCTTCTTCTCGGTTTCACTCACCTCCCCTGCCCTTTCTCTCCTTCGCGCCCAGCCACCATCATTGCCATTCTCCCGCGCTCTACCTTCCTTCTCCTCTGTGCAACCCCTGCTTCTCCTTTTCATTTCACTCGGCCTCCCTCCCCTTTCGTTGTCGCACCTCAACCACCATCACCGTCGCTTACCGACGCTCTTTTGCGCCGCCGTTCCGCCAAGGCCTCAGCCGCCATCTCCCTTCCTCCTCTCCTTCCTCTTCGCATTTCCCCTGCTTCCCCTGCTCGTGTTCTCACATCCCAGGAACCAAGTTCTAATTTAAAATTTGGTTTCCAATCCATATTAATTAAAAGCTGGCCCAATTCTAAAAACGTTGGGCTTTGGGTAAGTTGTGCCTAAATTTTAATGTTCAGATTCTTCACATAATAATACTCATGTTTTAATAAATAAAGTTTGATAACCCAATTATTCGCTAAGAAATTATTTTTTATTTTCATGAAGGAAAATAAATTTAACTACTGATTTCACTAAAATAAGTTACTAGCTTGACTTAATAAAAATAGAATTTAAATAATATTTCAGTGTTTTTATTTTGTGGTGTCCTTGATATGTCTAAGAAACCGATTTTGATAGAAAACTGGTTTCTTAGATCCTGTTCTGTGAATTTAAATACAAAGAATAAGATACCGAATTGATGAAATATGCGGTTTCTTTGATTGTACTAGGAAACCACTTTGTTATAAAAAGTGCGGTTCTTTTGATTTTATTTAAGAAACTGTATTTTAAGCATCTACGATTTCTTTGATTTTCCTCATTTTTGAACGTGTGCAGTCTAAGAAACCAGATTTATTAAATATCTGGTTTCTTTGATTTTTTAATTTTTTTTTATAAATTTTAAATGGCTGCTACAACCAATAAATTATTAACAGCTAATATATTTAAAAATTAGATGGTACCTGTTAGATTCCATCCAATATCCAAATTGGCTCAATGGTATGGTAATAATCCATCAACTCTATATATATGCATAAAAATTCTCCAAATCGACCAATGTACCAACTTCTTGTTCTCCAAAGAAATAAATTAAATATAACTACTGTAATATAACATTATCCAAACTCCAATTGCAAGTCCAAATACAAAAAATTACTTCAAATGTATTAACTTGCTACCAGATTCCCAAAACATTTGTTAGAAAGTTTCAATATGCACTAGATACAAAGATCACTCATGATCAACGTCCAAAAGATCATTTTCTTCATCTTCATCAATCATATCATTAATAACTTGTTTTTTCTTTAAAAAATATGTAACCAAAGTATCCCGTGTCTCGTCAATCACCGCTTGAGAATAAGTAGCAGTAACTTGAGGAAAGTACTACATACAAGACATAAAAAGATTAGAATAGGTATATGTTAAAAGATATAAACTAATCAAGTACATGCGAAGTAAATTCTGTCAAGGATTATTAGTTCTAAGACAGGGGATAGAGAGCAGAAGCATGAAATTTGCTGACACATCAATCCCACATTTTCTGAGCCAAATAAATTTCTTGATGACGATGAACCTCACAGAGGAAGGACCATACGTAGATTCAAATGCGTTCAAATAGTATTTTTTTTCCATATTTTTTCTTGAGGGATGAAAAGAGAAAATAAATCGCCACTATTGTGTATGTGGCACTACCATGCTTGTTAGCAGCAACACAACACGGCAGAGAAACATTGTTAAAGGTTTAAGATGTAACTGAACCATGCTCGATCTAACTTCTAATTAGCGGGGCATTGGAAGCACAAGTGAACTGCACCTGTTTATTTTGCAACATAGTGACACTTTTGTGGGTCTATATATGCTTCGACGGATAAAATCGTCCAAATATGTAAAATAAAAAATTTTGCCCCCAAATTTACAGCGACGCTTTCCAAAAGCATCGAAACAAATCCGTCTACATTTGTATGATTTTCTTGTAGTGTACATATTATCCAGAATCATTGGTTCCTTAAGCTTGACGATGACACTATTTCATAATAAATTTAAAACCAATAATTTAGAAAATATTTAACTGTTTTAAGGAAAATATATCATATTGTATTAAGAACTAAGTTTAAGGTATGAATTGCATACTTGTGGTTGAATCCACGCAATTGTTAGATATTCTTTTTTCATTTTGATATCCTTTCGATGAACAAGGAAAAGTTTTTCATCCCCCTGAAGAATTTGACAAATTAGATACAAAGAATATGAGCAAGTATTATTTATAATTGGAATAATGAAAGATACATACGCCAAAACGATCCCCTAATCAAATTCTAGAATTTCAATTTCCTGTCCTGTTGGATCAACTAGCCAAAACACTCTTCCTTTCCACGGGCTAATGACAGCTAACATCCAATGTCGTCTATATAAAATTTAATAATGAAACCAATAACAAACAAAAAAGTATTAAGAAAGTTCATGAAGTGAACGTAACTAACCTTTCAATGTACGGAGCAAAAAGTACTTGATCTTTATTTTTGCCTCCATTGCACCCAAAAACATTACCAAATTGCACCCAAACAAAAAAGTATTAAGAAAGTTCATGAAGTGAACGTAACTAACCTTTCAATGTACGGAGGAAAAAGTACTCTATCTTTATTTTTGCCTCCATTGCACCCAAAAACATTACCAAATTAGTCAGATCGATCTGTCTCTTCTGCCGGGGTTAACGGAGAAAGAAAATTAACATCGCAAAATCCATCCATTCCCGATACACTCTCCTTTTTACACCCCTCGCTCAATTCCCTTACACATCAAAGTATATAATAAGTGTTGGTTCTAAGTTTCAGGACAAGGGACATTTTACACGGTGATGCCTATGTGCTTTATAAAATATTTGCATAACAATAAAATAAAAGAACTAAAGGAGAACATTGGCCCAAATCAAGGATTATGTACTCAAGTGTCAAAGACAAGTTCCAATGAAGGAGATGACATTATAGCAACACCCGTTAATCAATTTATGACTTACTGATAACATAGATACAATTGCACAAGTTAAATTTAGTTAAAGAGATACAGATTATGTAGCATGATCGATATGGATCAAAAACACATGAGAAGTGCCTCTTAATAAAATAAATCCAAAGAAATATGATATAGTTTCCAACGCATGGTCTGATCATAGGAAACTCATTCTAATCAAAAGGAATATGAGCTGAATCATTTATGTTTCGCAGATAATTTGTTTAAGATTTTCAGAGGAGATTTGAGAATAGTGTATATGATGTTGGGGGGAAGTCTGGAAGTCTGACGGGTTGAGTAATAAAACATCACTTACTTACCAAAAAAATAATTATGCTGTTGTTTCTCCATCATTTTATTTGTTTCTCCAAGTATATATAACTTATATTTGGTTTTTCAATAGCTTAAATTTTTATTTTGTGATTATCTTGGGTGTGGTGTTGCGAAATTCTATCTTTAATTATCATGATTTCCAATATTATGATCCAGAATTATTTAACTAGGAATATTTTATTTTATTTCCTTTATTATGAAAGGGTCTATTTGTAATTATTATCGAGCCCAAATAATGACTACATATCTTTATTTTTGTTTCTAACACTCTATATATATCGTGCTTATGGATGACGACATTCTACTTAAACAAATGAAAGGGATGACTACTAGGCACATGCAAACTTCATGATAACCGACATGTGAGATGCACTGACATCTCTTTATTGGAAGCACCAATCAAGTAAGTATGTTTGTTTGTAAGTGCCATTATGTAAAACAAGTAATTTCCAGTAATATATAGCTAATAGGGGTTGTGTCAAAAACTCTACTCTACATATAAAACTATACAAGATACTGGTGTATAACCCGTATATGTGTTTCATTTGTTTCTAGTGATGGATTTGTTACTCTTTCTAAGTATTATTATTAAGTTGATGATAAGAACTAGTTTTATGCTAACCTGCATATACATGGCTAAGGTTTTTATGACACCATTATGATTCTTGTGATGGATGTTTCTGTTTAGCTTGTGGCCACGTGCATCCTGTTTATTTTTATTTTTATTTTGCATGGCCTATGGGGACATATGTTGATAATGCAAAACACCAATAGGACATGGTGAGAACCACCTGTTAAGATGAGAACCACCTGTTAAGATGAGAACTGAGAACTAATCTCAGTCCTCAGATCAATCAATCCAACGTCCCACACTTCACCCGAAAAAATAAAAAATAAGGGTAAAATAGTAATTTTACATGCTTTGAATGACCTCCCCTTTCTTTCCCAATTTTCAGATATTTTCTCTCTCTTTTCCTTCCGTTTTCTCTCTCTTCCGTTTTTTTGGCAAGCAAGAGAGGGATTTATATATTAACCACAAAATAAGATTACAACCTGGCTAAGGGTGAAGGAAGGCAGAAAGGAACCAAAACACACCAAAGCAAACTAAGCAGACTACAACCAGTCTGAAACAAACAAAGCAAAATGAACTTTACAAAGCAAAGAACCAGTTCCTATCATGAGGCTTGACTTTCTCACTAATGATGTTAGTGATTCTCAATGTGACTTCTTGCTTGATCAGATTCATAGTTTGATAAACAGAAGGGACAAGGTGATCCCATACTGCACTATTCCTTGCTTTCCAGACATGATATGTGAGAGCAGCTATTGCAGTGTAGCTAACCTTCCTTCTAAAATCCCCCTTACAGTTCCTCTTGATCCACCTAAGGAGAGCAACCAGAGAGTCTCCCCTATAACTGATGTTTAACCACTGCAAGATATAGGCCTTGCTGTCAGAGCTGAATCTACAATTGTAGAACAAGTGTATTGCAGTTTCCTCATGCATACCACAAATTGGACATAAGTTATCCAGGCAGACCCCCACGGTGAAAAGTCTAGCCATTGTCTTCAATCTGTCCAACAAAGAGAGCCACAGGATAAACCTGTGTTTAGGCACAGAGAGTCTATTTCACACCTGTTTGTGCCAGTGCACTTTAGGTTGGGCATCACATAGGTTAGAGTACATCTCCTTGATAGAGTATTTGCTTTTAGCTTCTCTCTTCCATTTTTTCTCTGCAATGTTTTCACCTTCTTCAAGTTTATTTATTTGAATCTTCTCCATTTCAATATTCGCCAAGTAAGTGTTTTACAATTTGATTTATTTCATTCTATTAGATTTTATTTCAATTATTTTCGATTTTGATTGTTGAATTTTAGGTTTCAAAATGTTTTAGTGTTTTACAATTTCGGTGGATAAAATTAGGGATTTTAAATTTGCGATTTTATTTTTGTTTTTGCGGCTTTGATTGTTAATATTAGGGCTTTCATATTCTGAGTTGTTGTTGTTTTGCAATTTTGATTTTCTTTATCTAGATTACAATTGAATTTTGTGCATTTGATTTAATTTGCTTTGATGAGGATGTGCTTGTTTACTCGGCTTTGATTTCCTTGAACTCTTTTTTATATTTCAATGTGTACTCATACTTGCTAGCGTTTATCTAGGTTTGGTAAAGTTAAGTGAGAAAGAGTGAAAGATTTAACTTCATTAACTAGTTGAGTTTGAATATATTTAGAACTTTGTGCGGATACTAACTGAGAAAAAAGAAGGGGACTATCAGATTCCCTCGCTCTCTTGAACAAGGATATAATTGCGGTGTTGAACTTTGTTATTCAGAATCACATATCAGTGCATTACGAGATTCCTTGTTGAGTTTTATGTCCTGTGTCGTTTTAGGTGGAGTGTGAGAAGTGATGATTTGTGATCCATTAGGCCTTAGCTGCTATCGTCAATGATGGGTACAGATGGCCAATTATGGGTAGAAAATTGTCAAGGGAAACCTAAACCCAAGGTATGTAGTGTATTCTGCCAATCTTCCATGGTCCTTCCATTCTAGGTTTGGCATCATTTCTGGTCTCTATAGTTTGATTTAGTTGTTAACCTCAGACAACTCGATTTAATCAGCTTGATCTATCTCAAACTTGTGTTGTTCTTCAATGCTGCTAGTAAGACCCTTGGTGCTTTCAGTGTTGGTGACAGAGTATATGCTTGCATTAGCACCCTCATCCCCCCGCGGCAACAACGTACACACAACACCGCTGACACCTTAAGAGCCACCATGTAGAACAGTTCAGCTAACCACCTGTTAACGTAGGACAACTCTGCATCACTAGCCCTTCAAAACCACCCAACTGACTTCTTGACTTCAAAAAAGAAGCCACCAGACAAGCAGTTCACGAACATATATTCTCTTGACCATGTCTAAAATGATTCAAATCATTTTAGTTTTTAATCAGTTTTATTTACTTTTATGAATTCTTTATCTACCTTTAATTTTAACAAAAAAAATTATGTAAGCTATGATCAAAAAATTGTGTAAGTGAAAGCTGCAAGCACTGTAGTGGAATATTATTAATTCCACTTGAACTGAAGCGGCCTCTAGCTAGGCATACAGTTCACTTGATCTCACTAAATTATTAACTTGCTTAATTAATTAATATTGAAACGCATTTATTGGACATAGCATTGAATGCATACTTGGACCAATGGCGTTATTTCCTTCAGTCTCCCACTTGTCCTTAGGGACAAGTGTGCATTGCCTAATTCCTTTGTCGCTTGATGCTTGCTCATGAACATAAGGTAAGAGTTGTCATCCTTATTATGTCCAGAGGTATTTCTCGGTTTCAGAGTTCAACTGATCAAATAAAAAAATAATCATAGCCTATGATTCATCTGAGCACGGCCATGCATTTTACAGTTTCTAGCTCTCCATGTGGCCTTGTACAACTTTCAGCATCTCATCCCGATTTATGGGAGGACAATTCCAATCATGTGATCTTGAGATTAGACTTCGTTTGATAGGTGATTACTCGAGCGTTGCCGTTTTAGCCTCCTTTTACGGTGCGACGGTTGACAACGTCAAAGTAACCAGTTCTCAAACAAGTAATCTCAAATTACTCAGGTATTGAGGATTAGTGTCTAATAATTTTAATGAAATTTACTTATGACAGATTTTCATCTCTTACAGTAAAAGTTTCATAGGTCTGTCCGATACTAATTTATGCAAATGATTGCGACATTGCCATGTCCACATAGTTCAAGAAACAGAACTACTAGTCATCTTGCATTCTAGTCGTCTACTGTTTTCTATGCGTCCACCTTTATAGAAAACTTTCTACTAGGGACGATTTTCAACTTTTGACATTCAAGTTCACTTAATAGACATTTCTTAGTCACAGGACTGGTCCTGACAGCCTATCTTGAATATATCGTCAATTTTGAAAGGGCTCATCATTTAATACTAAACCAATATTAAATGGAATATGAAAATACATTTCATATATGATAAATGTTCAACCCCAATGTTTTGCAACCATGGGCCTCTAACCCATCTTTAAAACAGTTCATGGAATTCAAAGCTATGCTTGATTTCCAGTGCTACAATGTGAGTGTTTCTTCTCACTTGTTGCATAGGTTTATTTATCATGCTTTGCCAATCTTAATATCCCTTTCATCGAATGTTCCTCGAGATATGATGATAAGATATTTTGAGTATGTTTATTTTGTGATTTAGTCTTTCTTGCTACAATAGTGGCTCTACGCATTCTGCAATGAAGAACCATCAAGTCAGCAGACATGTGATCCACCCAAGTTCACCAAAGAACTCTTTAACATAAACATCTCTATTTCATTGTTTCTTAGGCAATAAGTGTTTTTACTTCAACTGTATAAGTTGCTAGTGATGCTTTGTCTGGATTTTACTTATCCAAGCAGTTCACAGATATGTGGAAGACTTTCCAGCTGTATCTTAGAACATAGAAAATATTTAATTTCCCACGCAACAACTCATGGTCTTTGATCCATGTTGCCATTTCAAACACGATGCTCTATAGCTCGTCCTTGCGAATGGTTAACTCCAAAGGGATCTTGCTTGATCATTTGCTAGTGTTTATGCGTGTAACATCAATTATTTAGCATATCTTCATTTCCTTGAATCAAGAACTAATCTTATGTACCTTTTCAAGTACCATAAGTTTTCCTTGATATCAGTCTAGTTTATCTTTACTTAGATCAATAGAGATTGTTATATGTTCATCATGCCTAAAGCAATACATTTTCGGCGATCCTCATATTATATCATACATGATAAATTCCTTCGCAGAATAATTCCCAATTGAATTCTATTCATGTAACTTTAGCTTATCTAGTTTCAGTAGATACTAAATCCAGCTAAATTCTTTGACATATAATATAGGTTTAAGAATCTCATTTTGACTCTTTGATGTTTAACTTAGTAAATGATTATACATAGTTCAAACACTCTTTACTTAGATTTATTCATATGGGTCGAATATCTCCAATGGAGTCTTTCGTGTTTGATTTAGTAAATACCATTACTTATTCCAAAACAATATTCTAAGATCTTTGTAAATAGATCTTAGTACCCAGTATGTACTAAGTTTCTCCTTGGTCCATCATTGATGAATAATTTCAAATCTAAGTCATTAGCATTTGAATGTTATTTCACAACAGAGAGATATGTGTGTGATACACATAGGACCAATTAAGTTTTTACGTACTCCCACTAAACTTCTTATACATCTATAAGAATTATGTACATTTTATGAAACTAAAATACTTATTAGCTTCACTGAAATACAGTTCCAATTCCCAATTGCTTGCTTAAACCTGTAGTTAGATTTTATAAGCTAGCTTTCCTTTACAAGTATTTATTTGGATCCACAAATCCTATGACATGCCATGTACATAGTTTCTTCCAACATTTGATTGAGGAAGATGTTTTGTCATCAAATTGCCATATGTACTACAAAAATGGGATAAAGAACCATTGCTAGGGCACCGCATAAGTCACTTATTAGGTTTCTTAGATAAAGGAACCAATTATCCTAGAAGTGCGGTTTCTTAGGAAAAATATAAGAAACCTCATATCTAAAATATGTGGTTTCTTAGATAATATTATATTTAAGAAAGAATCAAAGGAACCGGAGATCTTTCTAGACCAGTTTCTTACTCACATACTACACATTATATAGAATTGTCATTTTCTATTTTTTTTTTTTCTAAAAAAAATGGGTTGTGAATTTTTTTTGCCTTTTGGATTCCCGCTTTAACGCTTTCAATCATTTAATTTTAAGGGAACAAAAAAAACTTTTCCTAAACCCAAGATCTCTCAAAAAACCCAGCTCCCAGAAAACCTCCCACGATCTCTCAAAGAAACCCAACTCACCAAGAACTCATAAAACCTAACTTTAATTCACAGAGCTCAAGCACCGGTTCTCCATCGCTAATTTCTTCTACATCGCCAATTTCTTCTCCATCTCTAATTTCTTCTACTTTTGTAGTTGATTGGAACTTCCGTCGCTAACTCAACCACCGTCTTCACCACCACGTACAACCACCGTCTCCCCCACCACGTACAACCACCGTTTCTGCCGCCAGTTCTTCAGCTCCTGTGATTTTAGGTAATTGTTCTTCACCTCTTCTCACCCTTTTCCCCTTATTATATTTTTACAGTTTTCTCCCCCAACAGTATAAATTATAACTTAGTTTATAATTGTCATAGGGAACCTTTTTTTATCAGTTTAGCAATTTTTCCTGTAAGATAGACAAAATTATTCAATGAATAATTTGTGTTTGAGTGATAATTTGGTTGAAATTTCATCTGCGGTCATATTGTTTTTTGCAACTAATCGAATGGTGGTAGTACAATATTTGGTTGCAATTAATTGAATTATTGAGTAAATAATTTAAATACGAAGTATAAAATTACATCTGGAAACCTTGGTCCATACTTCATAATCAATCAAAAACGAATTGTCTTGTTTCTTGTGTGTGTGGTTGGCTGGTTTCTAGGTTACCTAGAAAGGTGGGAACTTCTTCATATCTCCCGTAATTTATAAACAAACCCAAAATAAATAAGAACATTTTTCTGTCAAACAACAACCTTTTTGTATCTACACCAAACTACCTTAGCAATTAGCATCCCGCCCTAAGCGGGGTATATGGTATGATTTCAGGTGGTTTTGAATTTTCTGATGTGCACTGTGAGTCTGTGACATAGTCTTAAGCTCTAAACTCATAGTTTCTGAAATCTCTGCAAGAGAAAATGTTTGTATGAGAGCAATGGTAGTTGATTTAGCAGGAAAAATTTAGTGGGAACAACTGACCAATTGAATTTGCAGTGGCTGATAAGATGACAAGGGAATGAGGGTAACTGAAAGCTGAACTGAAAATAAATAGATCATAAGGTTGACTTAGTTGTGTTGGTTTCAGTCAGTATGCTCTTGTTGGCTGTTGACCTTAGCTAGGTGATTAGGTGGCTGTTGAAAGCTTTGCCACCTAGCAGGCAAGTCATGCTTAAGAATCTGCAGATTATAAACTAATCAGCTTCCATAAAATAGAAAGTACAAATGGGAGGAACCATTCAATCGCCATCCTAGATAATTTCCAATAAAATGAAACCCCACTCATATATTAAAATTCTTTTCCAGCAACATAACTGACAAACAAAAGATAATGAAGGGATTTACGAACTAAAACACAAGACTAAGGGGTTACAGAAAAAAGTCATGTTAAAAGCGATCACCCTAAACATGACAAGAATCTTATGAAAGAGAAATTCTTTAAGCAACCACCACCCAAATATCTATTCCAATGTACGTTGTTAGTCAGAACAACAACAACTCATTAACTCAGTGCACTCTCTAAAATATTCACCACAGTAGATATTATAAGCCTTCTTGTTGCATCAGTGTGCATGCATCATTTTGTTAGCTTCATCATCTTCTCTAATTCTTCGCCATTTTTCTACACATCATCGCTGCATATGTCTATCAGGTCTAGCAGAAGCTAGTTAAAATGAGTTTTCCCATGCTCATAACCTTTAGTGTTAAATAATTCAGGTTTTTATATGTTGGCCATATGTTAATATTAGAAATTTAACCTTACGTTTTTTTTGTTCTATTCAATTTCAGTAGCCTATTGTTGCTAGCTCGTCATACATAGGAGGTGATGCAGCATTCTTATCATAAGCAGTCCTTCTCTCGAATTCTTGTATTGCCATGCCTTTGATGCTAACAGAATCTTCAAAGTTTCCTGATGTATTTCTGTCAGAAAAATAGGGTAAACATTCTTCAGACTTCGCATCTGCAACAAGATAAGAGAGTAAGATTTCATGAAACAAGCCTTTACTAAACTCATATTAAGACTTAAAAGTCGAATAAGCCTTTAATTCTAGTTGATTACCTTCTTTGAGTGAGTCAAGATATTTCTCGAGTAATCCCATCTCCGTTCTTGCAAACAGTTGATTAGTTTGATAACCCAAATCAGAGGCATCACTGACATAATCCTGTGAAACTTGTTTCCCTTGATTCTGATGTTTTTCCAAGTATATTGCTAATGAACTTTTATGACTTTATGTGAAATCAGACTCTGAAGCATAATATGTAGGACATGAAATTTCTGTTCTACTAGTTTGTAAACACTAATTATACCACTTTCCATGATCTTTTTCTTTTGAAAAACTCAATCTTCTATTCACCTTTGTCCTCAATGTACTCGAAATATGGTCTTTAGATGAAAAAAGGCTAGTATTATTCCTGCTAATAATGTTGTTGCTGGGAGTTGAAAATGAACACTTGAAACCTTCTTAAACAACATGGACCTTAGAACTGAAACTTATGGATATAGGTAATGGAGTCTCCATATTTAAAGCTCGAAACCACTATCAATATTTACCTAATCACGAAAAGACATAGGATTTCCATTACTTAAGGTTAGTTAATCAATAAGGTATAGTTTTTCCTACTTATTTTATCTCAAAACCGAGTTGCTTGAAATAAGGCTATCTGGTCTGAATTTATCTTATCATGGTATAGTATAATTTATCACTTCTATGGCAATTGTTGCTTTATTTCATGAAGATTGTAAACATATTTTGAATTTAACATTAAACATTAAACATGAAACGACAAAATTCACTATATAAGTGATTATGCTCTAATAACATATAATTAATATTTTGATTCTATCAAAAAAATCGTTTTATTGGTGTCCGCACTTGAATTAAGTGAGTATATATAATTCCTTATCCCTTTGTCTCCTCTTTTTATTTTAATCACTTAACAATTAATAACTTGATAAATTTTTTTTACTAGCGTAAATTGCTTGCTGCTTGAATATTCATAGGAATGTGTGCGTGTAATGTATTTTTCTGGTAGAAAAAGGGGCTATAAAGTATTTTAAAACAGCAATAACCAGGTTACAAAGTTCCTCCATATATGGTGCAAATAGTTGTAAGGCATTAAGTTACAGACCCATTAGGTAAACATCTATGAAGTTCAGCTTCATATGAATTCTTAATTACAATAGAAGCTCGGGATTTGCATAATAGTAGTCGTGAACATTTCCTGATTTCCCTCCTTTGCATCCTTTGTCAGCACGACAGCTAGTTGGTTTGTTTTCCTGCCCTGGTACTGAGCCTCATCTCTGAACAAAGTATTTTCAGTTCCCTGCAATCCATAATTATGTTAGTTAACTCATCTACATTGCTTTGAGGATGATTGATCATGTTGATGCTTTCCTTGTTATCAGAAGCTAACACTACAAGAAATAAGGGTTATAGCAACACCCTTTTATGTAACAGTTTTACCGTTGTTGCTATAGTATAGTTATTGCAACGGTTAAATAATCATTCATTTGATTAGACATTAACTTTAGAAAAGCGTTACCGTAGAAAAGTTATAGCAATAGTTGTTAATTATAAATTTTTTATTGCAACAGTTTATCTTTCTAGTCTTTTAAGGAAATATTGCTAATTTTTTTTGTCAACCATTAAAATGTGTTAATAAAATTAGGCTAATTTTTTTTCTTCCTCCCTTCCACGTTCAGTGTACAGTTTTCTCCTAAAACCTTTCATCCTCTTCGTTCTCCTTGGTCCATCCTCTTCGATTTTTCAAGCATCCGAATTGGGGATTAGGTATTTACACAAGTGATTTGATCTTTACACTGGCGATTGGTATCTAAATTTGAGTTTAGAAAAATGAGCAATTGGCGTTCTGAATTGTGAGAAGAACAAGGTTAGTTTACATATTTCGATTCGAACTTGGTCTTAAAATTCACAACTTAAGTTGTATTTTGAATTGTTAGTCATTTTTGTGTGGTTTTGAGGCTTAAATTAGGGTTTCTGAATTAGTGAATTCGTATGATTTAATTTTATGAACATCCTTGTTTTAACCTTGTTCTAGCGATTCATATTCCATATAACTATTATCCATTCGATTTTTTTCTGATTCCTGAATTAATTTTAACTTTTCTATGTATGCTATTTGATTCTATTTTCTTTACCCTATACGATTGTATTCATGCTCACCCTAGATATATAATTTTGTGACCGTTTTCTTGTACTTTCGTATGATTTAATTGGGGATTTTTTTTTTGAGTCTACAATGTCAGTCAAGTGTAAGAAGTGATTATTCTGGATGATTACTTCCATGGAAATTTCGATATGTTCTTGAATCTCCCTTTTTCTAATTTATGAACTTGTTGGTAGGTAGAATTTTTGAACATGCTTTCTCTAAAAAGCCAAAAACTATGTGATGTGGGCTTAATAATTGCCTCCACCACGAGGCCCAAAGAAGCCATAATATCCTATCAAGCCAGCTTAACTGACCCATGGCTCAAGCCTAGGAAGTAGGCTTGGACCTTAGGTGTTCAAACAAACATAAAGGCACGACTCTAAGTGGGGAAGCCCATGATCTCTGGCCCATTTATAAAAGGCCCATGATTGACGGCTAAGGCACACGTGTCCCAAATCCCCAAGGGGGCACGCATCCCATAGATAGGGTTGAGGGATCACTTCCCAAGAAACCCTAGCCCTATAAAAGGCTCAGATCCCAAGGTAAGGGGCAATCAATTCATTCCCACCAACCAAAAACTATCATTGCTCTGCCTTCTCTCTATAAATTACTTCTCTCTCTAGCTTATACTTACTTAAGCACCGAAGGTAATATTCCTACGGGAATATTCTTGTTTTGCAGGTTGCCAGAAGTTCGTGCCAGGTCATACTTGATACCTCCGAGGAACGCGTGACACGTCAGTACCTTAAAAGATCCCACAACATTTGGCGCCGTCTGTGGGGAGGTACAGTGTCATGGCTGAACTTTAATCTGAGTGCGGAAAACCCCAGGACAAAACGGGACCCCCAGTCAGGGGAGGGGTGTCTAAAGATAGGTCCAACAAACATTGTGACGCGGAAGCTAGCCGGCCTGCTGCCGCGAGTTCTGTGCAGCACTTGTTGAATAGCGCTCACGAAGTCAATCTTAAGCACGATAATGGCAGGATGATAGAATCTTTATTAGAAGATCCCGACTCACTTATGAAAGGACGCACCCTGGAGAAGGAGAGTCGGCATGTAAAAGAGGAACGTCCAGGAAGATGGACGAGACGAACTTCACAGAAGAATGATGAGGCCCAGGGTCATCACTCTCTTAAGACTCCTAAAAGACAGCATGAGAGCGTCATCTTTAGAAAGAATGCCCGCGGCACTGAGGAGAAAAGAAGGCGAAGGAGGTCGTCCTCTAGGGGCTCCTTTATATTCAACACGGCTCTTGAAAACATCCTCCTGGCTGAGGGACCGAGTCTGGGAATAGAACCGTCCCCCCGACGACTGACCACCTCCAACCAACAGGCCCCTTTCTGTGCTTTCCACAACGATGAAGGACATGACACCCAAAATTGTCGGATGTTGAGGAAGATATTAAGTGATCACGCGGCTGAAGGACACCTCCGCCAGTACATCCATTTAACGGACGCAGACAAAGAAATGAGCCTCACCTTTAAGAAGTATTCAGACGAAAGAGTTATGGTAATATCAGGGGGAATAGCTGTAGGAGAACCATGTAAGGAAGGACGGAAAATAGGCCCATCTTATCTTCGCCCTACACAGACGAATCTACCCTCTGTAGAAATTTCTAAAGACGATTACAGAAGGGCGGCAGCACCATATGACGATGACCCTCTGGTTATAGAGATTAAGGTGGTTAACCTCAAGGTGAAGAGAGTACTGGTGGACACGGGGAGCTCGTCCGACATAATCAGTCTGCAATGTCTACGGAAATTAAAGCACGATCCTGAAGCCATAGAAAAGGTGTTCGGGCCCTTGGCAGGATTCGGAGGGAGCATCGTTCGTCCAATCGACTTCATCTTACTCCCGGCCTCTATTGGAGTTCCCTCAGTGACCAATGAAGACGCCAATTGGGAAATGATGAAGGCGGCCTTGGATTTCTTACCAGAAACAAGAGGAAACACGGCTCTACGACAGCAGCTATACAAACTCCGAATGACGAGGGAGTACAACAAAAGGGTTTCTAGAAGAATACTAAAAGTCGGAGATTTTGTGCTTAGAAAAATGGAAGTCGTCGGACACGCCAACGAACAAGGGAAACTCACTCCTACTTGGGAAGGCCCATATGAGATTTACGAGGAGGTTCGAGACGGAACATACCGGATCCAAGACATGCAGGGACGTCCGATTTTGCGTACATGGAATGCGGATAACCTCAAGAAGTACTTTTTCTAGATTAACACTTATGTTATCTTGATTATATGTTTTGTAAAGACGTCCAAAACTTAGACGCACCATGTAGCATGCTTTAAACATTAAATGAAAAATTCCCCGCAAGCCGGCATTGCTGGGAAATCTTTATGACAAATATGTTACCAAATTCCTTGGAGAAATGCAAACTAACATTCTCCCAAGAAATAAAGACTAGTCGTCTAAAGGCCTAAGAAGTGGCCCAGATTAGCACCCTCACTAGGCTGATCACCTAGAACACAGGGGTCACACATTTCTAAAAATAGCTATATAAAGTAGCTAAAGACCTCGGCAAAAAGATCAAGGCAGGCATCTGACGTCTCAATTTAGAGGCGTCAGATATAATCGTAGAATCAATCACAAATAAACAGATGACAAAAGCTAAAGAGCAATAAAAACGTTCAAAAGATGCCATGTCACTCCAAAAATTAGTCATAATTACAAAAATTATGCACATAGTGCCACTAAGCAAGGAGTCACAAAAACAAGCTCAAAATAAATACAAGACGCCTAGAAGCTCTCATTCATCATCCTCGCTGGGAACAAACTCGGGAGGCGTGCGTCCTTCCTTCTGAGCCTTCTCCACCTCAATCTGATAGGTGAGGAACTTCTCGAACCAGCTGAAGGGACGTTCACTGGAAAATTCGGCATTCCATGCAAGTTCCATGCCCCTTCGGGTTGATTTCTCACCTAGCATGGCCGACTTGTCGAGAACACTCTTTGACGAAGCAACCTCCTTGCGTGCCGCCTCCAGCTGGACCTCCAACTCCTTAAACTGAGTCTCAAGATGAGAAAACTCAGCTTCCTTCTCCATAATTTTTTCAGAAAGGTCCTCCATTTGTGAAAAGTTCTGATCAATTTGCAGGAGACGACCCGCGTTCTCAGCACGTTGGGAGGCCAGGAAGTTGGTCACAGCGTCAATCTCCTCCCGCCTGTCAAAACGAAGTTTCTCCAGCTCAACAAAATGCTGATCGCCACACTGACTAGCCAGAAGACGGTGTCGAGCCTCTTCGTGCACCAAAGCAGTGCGCCACTTCTTTAGCGAGTCCAGCAGAATGAACATCTGCACAAAAACAGCAAGAGTAAAACACAAGAGAAACAAGAATATGTAAATAATAAAGGCATAATGAAACTCACATCCAGTGCCGAGGACTGCATAGCGGCAAGCATATTCTCGGCCGCCTTAGGAAGGGTCTCAACATACTTGGGAGGAATGGCATTGCGCATCAACGTCATTATCCTCCTTCGGTCATGAGAGTTGAACCCGCCTGAAGAAGGGATCTGATCCAATTCAGCATCAATGTCTTTCTGAGGGTCGAGTATTTCTATGGGAAAAACAACGGCCTTAGAATCCCTAGGAGAGACTATAGACTTGCTAGACGAGGAACGGCAGGTGGTTACGATATTGGAGTAAAACTTACCCCCAGAATTCCTAGCTCTTTCCGCCGCCTTCAGAGGAATATTCCGGCGGACGACTTCAGCAATCCCCGCAAGAGGATCGACCGTCGCTCCAGCTTTCCGAAAGCTAGGAGAAGCGGATGCAGTCTTAGGGACGGCAAACACCTTAGGAGCCTTCGAAGTCGTTGACTTGAAGACGGGTTTCCCTGTGCCGCCATCCCTGCGCTTGGAAGAGGGTGCCGCGTCCGTGACCGCCTTCCTCGCATTGTAAAGAAACAAAAATATATAAGTTGCAAACTATAATGGGAATTACATAGGAAGGCTTGAACAATACCTTCTCCTCAGCAACAGGAGGGGGAGCCATCTGCTCTGGGACGGCTTGCTCGGCCGCCTGCTGACGCTGCCAATCCTTAAAGGTGCTGGCGTCCAGTACCTTTGCCAGCCAGGACGGCATATCCACTTGGCCTTTGGAGGCATCGTCTAGCTTATCAATGGCCTCGTCTGAAAAAACAAATAAAGATATTAGTAAAGTAGTTTTGATGAAACAGTGAAAGATTTGAGGTATAGATACATTACCTCTCGGCATATACGGACACAAGCCCACAGCCGAGAGGAAAACGGGATCGGCCAGTTGATCCAGATGAGGCAATCACCCCTCGGGTATGTAGGCCGTCTTGTCCTGAAATATGAGCGGCTTGGCCTTGAACAAAGACGAGATCCGTTCCTAGAGAGCGGCGGAGACCGGAGGGAAAGAGCTGCCCTTTCCAACCAAGTTGGGCTTAACAGTCCAACGTCTCATCCGCTCGCACATTTCCAAATTGGTGGTTTTGATAACCACCCACTTTTTTCTCCAGTGATGCCATTTGGACGCCTTGCCCATCACCGTCCGATAAGCTCCCTTGTACGTAAGAATTAGCCAACCCGCGGCAGCTTTGGAAACTTGGGACATGGAGACGATCCTCAGGAACGCCGGGAAGGAGGGAGTAATACCTTCGAGCTCACAACAGGAGATATAGCCGAACACAGCAGCCCAAGAGTTGGGGGACATCTGGTTCAGGCCAATGTTGAAGCCGTCCAGCAATTCCACCACAAAGGGGTGAGGAGGGAATCTCATGCCAAGCTTCAGAAAGGAGCTATACACGGCGAATTCCCCTTCCACTAGTCCAAAGCTGGTGCAGTCCATACCAGCCAGCATACGAAACTTATACTCCGAACCTAGATTCAGAGACTTCCCATAATCCCTCCCCTGAATGGTGAGGGAAGTCAGCCACGGCTGAAGTGGGAAGATTGCGCTTGGGTGAAGGTGACCTTCCTCCCCACCTGACGTGCTCGCCGGCGCGACATCGGCGCGCTCGTTTAAGGGGACGTCCTCCTCCATGGGAGAAGAAGATTCCCCTTCGAATTGTTCTTCGTCTTTTATTCGCGTCATTAAATCCTGCACAGGCTGAAGACTTGGCTCAAGACGAGGGGCATTACTTGAAAAGAGAAGGAGTCAAAAGGACAGGTTGACGCCCTCAGTTTGACGTAACCCTTACATAGTTAAGAAAAGAGAATTGGGAAGGATCAAAATCAACAAACAAAATTTCCCAAAATAAAGCATTACATGATAGATCAAAGAGAATTTTTGAAGAAACTTGATGAAGAACTGCAAGAACAGGGCTTTGAAGATTGTGGCGGCGCTACAGTGGATTTCGGTGGATGTAGGACGTCGGAAACCGCCTTCTCTTATAGCTCTCAAATAATCACTAGAAATGAGGGGGAAAGTCACTCAAAATGGCCACTTATTTATAGAGGGGTAAGAAATGATTACCCCTGCCACGCGTCGTCATCCCATTGAACACTCCAAGAGCAGTAAAAACTAACGTCTGTTTTCACTCCTCATGAGGGGCAAATGATGTGGGCATAATAATTGCCTCCACCACGAGGCCAAAAGAAGCCATAATATCCTATCAGGCCAGCTTAACTGACCCATGGCTCAAGCCCAGGAAGTAGGCTTGGACCTTAGGTGTTCAAACAAACATAAAGGCACGACCCTAAGTGGGGAAGCCCATGATCTCTGGCCCAGTTTATAAAAGGCCCATGATTGACGGCTAAGGGACATGTGTCCCAAATCCCCAGGGGGGCACGCATCCTGCAGATAGGGTTGAGGGATCACTTCCCGAGAAACCCTAGCCTTATAAAAGGCTCAGATCCCAAGGTAAGGGGCAATCAATTCATTCCCACCAACAAAAAACTATCATTGCTGTGCCTTCTCTCTATAAATTACTTCTCTCTCTAGCTTATACTTACTTAAGCATCGGATGGAATATTCCTACGGGAATATTCTTGTTTTGCAGGTTGCCAGAAGTTTGTGCCAGGTCATACTTGATACCTCCGAAGAACGCGTGACACGTCAGCACCGTAAAAGATCCCACAACACTATGGGTAGAATTGATAGAATGTTTATAACAAAATGATTGATATTGGTAAATTTTTGTTCAGAAAGTTGATGCATCTACTATTTAGAAGACCGTGAGTATCTTTGCACCGCCACTATTTTGATATTGGTAAATAGTTGATGCCTACTATTTTGATTTGTTATTTGCTTGGAAGTTCTAAAGTCTCTTAATTTTTTTGTCAATTCATGTTGATGGTGGTTTTCCCACCTGAAATGAATTTTGTTGAGAAAGCCATCTTTGTAAAAAAAAAATAAACAAACTATTCACTGTACAGGAGCCACAAAGGAAACTTTCCTTGGACACTGAGGTTGCAGCAACGTTACAGGTATCTATTTTGTAATGAAAACTTTCAGTGACTCGTTTTTTTTCATTTGTCACTAACAATGCATTCATATCTTGCATATGATGACTTTTTTTTGCACTTAAAATCTGCATACTTGACAATGTGTATTGCCTACTTGCTTGGGAATTATGATGATCGAGAGGCATTGTAGTACTTTCTGCATTCCATATTCTTAGTATATAAAGTAATCTATAAAGTTTTATTCTGCTGATTTAAGTGGGTGGAGAAGATAGATTTATTGACAAAAGAAATGAGGCAGAAGGAATACTATAAGACTGCATTTTGCTGTTTCCTATTTAATGTGAAAGTTCTGTTACAATTTCTTTCAGTGGATGCTTCAGCCATATAATTAACACATAAGACTGCATTTTGAAGTTGTCTATTAACATTTAATAACAATAGTAACTTTATACCACTGCTGAAAACTCTGAATGCTCATTATATGGAATGTGTAACTACCCCGTTTTTCAGGTTTATATATAGTCACATCTTATGGACATGAACCGATGTTCATGTTAGCCAACCCCAATTATTTTGAGACTAAGGCTTAGAAGAGGAAAAAGGAGGTTCATTTCCCGAGTTTGCTTCATCTATTTTATATGGAAAAATAGATATTGACAGTTCCAACTATGGCCGTTTAACTTTTAAAGGTCCCAACTTTTGATTATTCTAGAGTGGTCTCAACTTTAAGGTGTGTTTTCCAAGAATGGTCCTTTGGTTTATTAAACTATTAATTAAGTTGATTTAAGCATATCATACTGTTCCATTTACTTCATTTAATTAAAAAATATGATTATTGCACGAGAGATATGAGTGTTAATTAAGTTATTTAGCACTTAATTTTAACTAAGGGACCATTTTTGGAAAACACTCTCTATAGTTGGGACCACCCTGACATAATCAAAAGTTGGGACCTTTTAAAGTAAATCGGCCATAGTTGGGACCGATAATATCAATTTTTCATTTTTATATTATTTTATTTTTGTAATATGATTGCTTACAACTCTGTTATTATACTTTTTTGAAATATGGTTGCTTGTAACATTGCCTTGCTGCTGTTTCAGCTTTGCCTTGGCTACATAGTTAAGCTATCTCCATTATGTATCCTCCTGTTGGTGTTTTTAGGTACTCTCTATCTGACTTCCTTTGCGTTTCCCCCTTTGATGCCCATATTTTCATTCTACCCTTCCCCTTTCTTCTTACATACATGTAATGACCTGAGTTGTTGAATGGGCAGCCTGATTTCACCCGATTCCACCCCTATCTTTTTCCATTTTTAAACCCATTCTCATAGAAAGAGTTTCAGCCACGACATTTTCTTCTATTCTTTCCTCAAACCTTGAAATTTTGTACCTTTGGCAGATTTTTGAACTTAATGATGACGAGGACCTTCCGCTGGTGCTTGATAATGAAGTGCTATGAAAAATGATTACTGACTAGGCACAACTTTAGCCCTTATCTTGATTTTAAAATTCTCCATCGTACTTATTAATGTAAAATAATTGATCCAAGCACAAAATACATTACTACTGTCATTTCTTGTCTTAGCAGTCCTGCAAAACCTTTGAGTAAGCATTTGTTGGGTATAATACACTACAATATTAAATAAACTAAACAATCTTTTTGATTGTCTTAACCTGTAGGTTTATAGCAGGGTAAACCAAATATGTAAAGAATTTGATTGACATTAAAATAAAGTAGAGGACATGATTTTTTCTATGTTCCAAACAAAAATTAACAAGAATCTTTAGGAAAGAGGATTACTTAAACAGAGCTCTTAACTGAGTTAACTATGCGGCACTCAAGTTAAAAAATGTAAACGCCAGGGCACCAAATGAAAAATAGTGAAAATACAGGCAGTCGGGCACCAAAGTGAAAGATTGCAAAACCTCGGGGTATCAAAGTGGAAAGTTTAAGATTCTCCCCTAAGGCTCTAGTTTCTAGGAAACCAATAGGCCTTGATCAACCAAAGAGTTTTCACCTTGCATGAACCCCTTCAACTCCCTGCAACTCATTTACATTTATATGCCCTGTAATAATACCTTTTAATCATCTCCTAAAAATCACTTCCTGGAAACAGAAGGCCTGCAACATTTTCTCTAAAAAATGGTACAATAAAATTGCTAAATCAGCTAGAAATCCCACCAAAATAAACAACAACGATCAAATCCTTTGTATCTACTGATAATGCATAGGCTGAACAAATCCCGTTCATCCACTGATAATGCATGATAGTTTTAAATTTCCAGTTTACATTACACATTAATAGAAGGTTTGTTGTTGGTTAATCCAGGCAGGTAGTGATTTTCAACACCTCATGAGTTTAGGAAAATTCACTATGTCTTGTAGTATGCTAATCGTTCCTTGAATAACATTTCACCAGCTCAGAAGCCAGTAGGATATTATCAGCAATATTCCTACCAGGAATGAAGCCAGCCTTTGAATCATTCACCACTTCACCAATTATTAACTGCATTCTGTGAGTTAAGATTTTTGAAATCAACTTTTAAACAATGGAGCAACATGCTATATGCTTGAAGTCTTTGATACTGGTAGCATTGTGAATTTTTGGGATTAGAGTAACATCAGTGTTGTTTGTTTATTTCAGAAGTTTCCCTGTGGAGAAGAAATCCTGAACAGCCACATAAATGTCATCTTTAATGATGCTCCAAGCTTCTTTGAAAAAGAAACTGTTAAACCCATCTAAACCAGGAGCTTTATTGTCGCCAATCCCTTTCAGTGCCATATCAATCTCAGCAGTTGAGACAGGAAGAACTAAAGATTGAGCTGAAGCTGCAGAAAGTTGTTTACCTTGTCTCACAACTGTAACATCAATACCCTCCAAAGTGTCTGCAGCAGAACCAATAAGACCATGATAGAAAGCTTTCATCTCATCTTTAATCTCTGCAGCAGTGGTAAGCTTCCTCCCATTAGCATCATAAAGAACATCAATACTGTTCCTAGCATATCTCTCCTTTACTGCTGTGAAAAAGAACTTTGTATTTGAATCACCAGTTTTCAACCACTGGATTCTTGATTTCTGTTTGAGAGCTCTTTCATGAATACTCAGAAACTTTTTAAGCTTACCAGTGCACTCTTTTTCAGTCAGTTGAAGGTCAATATCACTAGGGGAAGCAGCTAACTGAGATTGAGTGTCATCCAGCTCCCTCCTAATACCATCAATTCTCTCCTCCAGCCTAGCAAATTCTTCTCTATACAAAGTTTTCAGACCCTGCTTGATGACTTTCAGTTTGTGCCACACTTGAAACATAGTAGTTCCATTTACAACAGATCCCCATCCTTCTTGCACAATCTGATGGAACTTAGGGTGCTCAGCCATGTAATTGAAGAACTTAAATGGTCTACTTCCCCTCTGTCTCACCACTTTACAATCCAGCAGATGAGGGGAGTGGCCTGATAAACCTGGGTTCAGATAGTCCACACATACATCTGGATAACTAGTATGCCAGTTACCACACCCAAAGGCCCAATCAATTCTGGAATGTATTCTCAAATCACCTTGCCCTTTATTGTTCCAGGAGAAGAAATTTCCACAACTCTTGTGCTCTATCAGCCCTGTTGCATCAATACAGGCATCAAAATCTCTTGTTTCTGCATCAGAAACTTGGCTACCATGGATTCTATCACCTGCATGCAGCACTGAATTGAAATCACCCATGACAAACCAAGGGTATATCACACTTGGTCCAATTTGAGTCAAGGTGGTCTAAAGTGGTCTCTTATGATCAATTGTATGCAAGCCATACACAGCAGTGAACTGAGCAGTAAAATTCCCATCCTTTGCAGCTAAATCACCATGAATAACTTGGTCAGTTTTTAAGCCCATAGTAAAGGTAACCTCACTATGCCTCCACCCAATCCAGATTCTACCCTTAGGAAAATAGGAATAGTTCATTTCCCACTTCCAGCAACTACCTAGCTTATTCTGAATCTTGCTAGCTTTATTTTCCCTCACTCTAGTTTCTAACAGAGCAATAACACTGATCTTATTGGTTTCCAGCGATCTCCTAACCTCCACCACTTTATTAGGATCATTTAGACCCCTAACATTCCAAGTGCAAACAATCATGGTGGATACCTATCTCCTTCCTCAACCTCTGCATCCTCACCCTCCTCTTCTATAGAAAATCCCTCCACTACATCAACTACTTTTGGAACCTGAGCCAATCCCAAAGGATGATCATAGTGTTTAGACTCTCTCCTTCTCCTGGATACTACTCTCCATCCATCATCTTGAACCTCACTCACCTGTGCCTGGTGCAAAGGGGTAGTAGCAATCAAACTTGGATTGATCTCTTCAGAAACAACAGGTTCAGGTACAGAAACAACAGCATTCACCACCTTCTTTGGTTTCCAGACCTTAGTCACCTTTTTCTGCACTGGTTGAACATGAGTAGCAGGTTGATATCTTGTTTGACCCTTTTTAACTGAACAATCATGCCCAATTATTTTACATTCCTTACAAAAAGGGGGAAGCCATTCATACTCCACTTTCTGACTAAAAGTTCTACCACAAGAGTCTTGTATTTGAACAACCTTGGTGACACTTTTAGTAACATCAACTTCAATTAAGAGTCTAGCAAAAGAAATCCTCAACTGCTTAGAGGTACACTCATCAGCAAATAAAGGAACCCCAACAAGGCTCCCAATCCTACTGAGAGAATCCATGCCCCAACAACACAGAGGCAAGTTAGGGAACTTCACCCAAACTGGAATTACCCTGAGAATTTCCTCTTGGAAATTAAAATCTGATGACCATGGTTTAGTGATCATAGGTCTACCAAAGAATGTGTGAGGTCCAGCAACCAGTACCTCATCTCTATCCCTTTTTGAGCAGAATTTAACCACAAAATAGCCCTCATCATGTAGAAACACATTAGGCTTACCAACATGACCCCATTCCTATCAATATACCTAATTACTGCCCCAATGGAGGGTTTATCACCAACAACATACATGATCAAAGCACAATCCCAAATAGCAGCCATTTTACTCATATCAACCTTGTCAAGCATAGCAACAGGAGTACCTTCCAAAATTGTGGGAGCAATAAAGGAGAGGGAGTTACCTTTGCCAGTGAGTTGAGGTCCTCGAAATAAGTTCACCCAAGGTGATTTCGGGTCAACACTGGTGTGATGTTGTTCTAATGGAGGTCTAGTTCCTTCTTCTCCAAGGTCTCCAGAGTTACCACCATGCTCTGTTTCAGAGGGTTCAAGATCCCCTTTGCTTGCGAGGGTTTCCGTACCATTTGTCAAACCCAGTACAACATTAACGTTTCTCACCATCTCCTTCACCCTTTCCAGAGTAGAGCCACCCAATCTCCCACCCCCCCTGTCCTTCTTCCATACCTCCCACAATCTCGGAGTGAATACCCCTGGTTTCCGATTGGTACGAAGGAGAGTAGTTGATGGCAGCATGGTACGCCGCAATAGCTTCCTGAGTGTGTGGTGAAGGTGGTCCAGCAGAAGGATGCGACGGGAATGACGTTATGATTATCGGCGGCATTCGAACTTCATCTCCATTGCTGGGTATGGTGTTTCTCAACCGATGCTGGTTCATTGGGCGCAAAGAGGCAGTATGAAGAAGCGCCGAGGCCTCCTCATTGATCTCACGAACTTCTTGTTTCTGATTCTTCTTATTCCTCGCCATTTTCAATGGTGGGTGTACGATAGCAGAGTACCTTATCGTGCGCTACACCATAAAATGTACATAATTCTTATAGATATATAAGAAGTTTAGTGGGAGTACGTAAAACTTAATTGGTCCTATGTGTATCACACACATATCTCTCTATTGTGAAACAACATTCAAATGCTAATGACTTAGATTTGAAATTAATCATCAATGATGGACCAAGGCGAAACAAAGTACATACTGGGTATTAAGATCTATTTACAAAGATCTTATGATATCGTTTTAGATTAAGTAATGGCATTTACTAAATCAAACACGAAAGACTCCATTGGAGATATTCGACCCATATGAATAAATCTAAGTGATGAATGTTTGAACTATGTATAAGCATTTACTAAGTTAAACATCAAAGGATCTAAATGAGATTCTTCACCTATATTATATGTCAAAGAATTTAGCTGGATTCAATATCTACTAAAACTGAATGAGCTAAAGTTACATGAATAGAATTCAATTGGGAATTATTCTGCAAAATAATTTATCATGTACGATATAATATGAGGATCGCCAAAAATGTATCGTTTGACTTTAGGCATGACGAACATATACCAATCTCTATTGGTCTAAGTAAAGATCAACTAGATTGAGATCAAGAAAAACTTATGGTACTGGAAAAGGTACATAGGAACAGTTCTTGGTTCAAGGAAATGAAGATATGCTAAATATTGATGCTACACGCATAAACACTGGCAAAGGATCAAGCAAGATCCCTTTCGAGTTAACCATTAGCAAGGACGAGCTATAGAGCATCGTGTTTTGAAATGACAACATGGATTGGAGACCATGAGTTCTTGCGTGGGAAATTAAACATTAATTTCTATGTTCTGAGATACAGATGGAAAGTCTTTCCACATATCTGTGAACTGCTTGGATAAGTAAATCTAAACAAAGCATCACTAGCAACCTATACAGTTAAAGTAAAAGTATTTATTGTCTAAGAAGCAATAAAACAGGGTTGTTTACGTTAAGAGTTCTTCATTGAACTTGGGTGAATCATATGTCTGCTGACTTGATGGTTCTTCATTGCGAAATGTGTAGAACCACTATTCTAGCAAGAAAGACTAGATCACAAAATAAACATACTCAAAAGATCTTATCATCCGATCTCGAAGAACATTCGATGAAAAGGATATTAAGATTGGCAAAGCATGATAACTAAACCTATGCGACAAGTGAGAAGAAACACTCACATTGTAGCACTGGAAATCAAGAATAGCTTTGAATTTCATGAATTGTTTTAAAGATGGGTTTGAGGCTTGTGGTTGTAAAACATTGGGGTTGAACATTTATCATATATGAAATGTTTTTTCATATTGCATTTAATCTTGGTTTAGTATTAAATGATGAGTCCTTTCAATTTGAAGATATATTCAAGATAGACTGTCAGGACCAGTCCTGTGACTAAGAAATGTCTATCAAGTGAACTTGAATGTCCAAAGTTGAAAATGGTCCCTGGTCGGAAGTTCTCTATAAAGGTGGACGCATAGAAATCGCTAGAAGACTAGAATGCAAGATGACTAGTAGTTCTGTTTCTTGAACTATGTGGACATGGAAATGTCCCAATCATTTGCATAGATACTTACTTTGAGAAGACTAGTATCGGACAGACCTATGAAACTTTACTGTAAGAGATGAAAATCTGTCATACGTAAATTTCATTACCTTATTAGACACTGATCCTCAATACCTGAGTGATTTGAGATTACTTGTTTGAGAACTGGTTACTTTGACGTTGTGAACCGTCGCACCGTAAAAGGAGGCTATAACGGCAACACTCTGGTAATCACCTATCAAACGAAGTCTAACCTCAAGATCACAAGATTGGGATTGTCCTCCCATAAATCGGGATGAGATGCTGAAAGTTGTACAAGGTCACTCGGAGAGCTAAAAATTGCATGGCCGTGCTCAGATGAATCATAGGCTTATGGTTATCTGTTTATTTGATCAGTTGAACTCTTAAACCGAGAAATACCTCTGGACATAATAAGCATGACTACTCTTAGCTTATGTTCATGAGCAAGCGTCAAGCGACAACGGAATTAGGCAATGCACACTTGTCCCTAAGGACAAGTGGGAGACTGAAGGAAATAATGCCCTTGGTCCAAGTATGCATTCAATGCTAAGTCTAATAAATGCGGTTCAGTATTATTTAATTATGCATGTTAATAATTCAGTGATATCAAGTGAGCCGAATGCCTAGTAGGTCGCTTCAGTTCGAGTGGAATTAATAATATTAATCCACAGCTTACTCTTGACTGAACTCGTAGGGTCACACAAATAGTACGTGAACGGAACAAGTATTTAAGTGATTTTTTTTTTTTTTTGGCAAGTAATAAGATTTTATTAATTACCAAGAGGGCAAAAAGACCCTAACTCCATAACAACCAAGCCACAACCACAACAGGCAAAGCAACAACTAGCTATTACAAGCTACCCTAAACAAAATTCTGTTTACAATACATAAGCTACTTTCAAACTGGTTAGAGAAAATTTTAGAATTCCTAGCTAAGTAGATAGAGTACACAGTTTCACAGAACAGACTATTACACAATCTAGCTTTGCTTGTAGTACTCCTGCTTGCTTTCTGAACCCACTGCACCTCTTCATTCCAAGTTACAGAAGCTCTATGTATTCCACTTCTCTGCAGAACCTGGCTCCATATGTCAGCAGAATAACTATAAGTAGATAGAGTACACAGTTTCACAGAACAGACTATTACACAATCTAGCTTTGCTTCTAGTACTCCTGCTTGCTTTCTGAACCCACTGCACCTCTTCATTCCAAGTTACAGAAGCTCTATGTATTCCACTTCTCTGCAGAACCTGGCTCCATATGTCAGCAGAATAACTACACTCAAAGAAAAGGTGATCTCTACTTTCATCAGTGTTGTGACATAGGCTACAAACACTATCTGCAATAATATTCCATCGTCTCAGCCTATCTTTAGTTGCAAGTCTATCCTGCAGGGCCAACCACACAATAAACGCACTTTTAGGGCTAGCATGGCTGTTACAAACAATTCTCTTCCATCTCACAGATTCCCCTTGTTGCCTCAAATGATTATACAGCCTCTGAATATTAAATTTCCCTGAAATTACAAACTTCTGCATATCATCAGAACTACTCAGAGTCTCCCTTTGTTGCCAAATCTTCTTTAATGACCAAGAAAGGCCATTGGGAATTGGCATGGTCCAGAAATCATTATGCTTCACATAGTATGTGTGGATCCATTTCACCCACAACTTATCATCTTTCAAGGACAAAGCCCAGCAGTGTTTTGCAACAGCTGACTTGTTCCACAGAGGTAAGTCTTTAAGGTTCCAACCCCCACAAACTTTAGGCAAGCACAACTGATCCCAAGCAACTAGTGCTTTCCTTGAGTTCCCTTCAGCTCCAGTCCATAAGAAACACCTACAAATTCTTTGAATCTCTTTCAAAACCTTCTTAGGCATAATGAATATCTGACACCAGTACAACTGGATGCCAAATAAAACTGATCTAACCAGTTGCAACCTTCCAGCATAACTGAGTAGTTTTGCAGACCAACTTCTGACCCTTGCTACAGTCTTCTCAATCAGAGGCTTACAGTCTGTAAAGCTCAATTTCCTAGTTGAGAGGGGGACACCAAGGTACTTAAAGGGGAAAGAACCTCTAGGGATGCCAATCTTAGCTAGGATACTTTGAGCTACAGAATCAGGCACACCAGCCAAATACAGTTCACTCTTCATCATATTAGCTTCCAAACCGGAAGCAGCAGAAAATTTAGAGAAAGCCTCAAAAAGGAGAGAAACAGAAGCATCATCTCCCCTAGCAAACATTAGTAAGTCATCTGCAAACATCAAGTGAGTCAGCTCTATTCTTTTACATCTTGGGTGAAATCTGAATCCTTTTGAATTGTTGAGGGAGGACAAGCATCTAGACAGGTATTCCATTCCTATTGCAAACAGGAATGGTGACATTGGATCACCCTGTCTCAACCCCTTCTGAGCAGGAATTGGCTTGGAAGGAAACCCATTCACCAGAATAGAATAAGACACTGAGCATAGGCAAGCCATAATCCACTTTACAAACTTATCAGGAAAGCCCAGGTCTTGCAACATACTCTTCAAGAAAGGCCATTCCAGGAATCATAGGCCTTTTTAAGGTCTACTTTTATCATACATCTAGGGGACACATGTTTCCTGGAATAGCATTTTACCAACTCAGTAGCCATTAGGATGTTATCGGAAATGACTCTCCCTGGAATAAACCCAGATTGTGCTGAACCCACTATTTCTCCAATGACTGGTTGCATTCTATTTGTCATCATTTTTTATATCAGCTTGTAGATCATAGTACAACAGGAAATGGGCCTGTAATCTTTAACCTGAGTTGCATTCTGAATCTTTGGTACCAAGGTAACCACAATATTATTCACTTGCCTCAGCATATGCCCTGTCTGAAAGAAATTTTTAACAGCTGCATACACTTCCTCCTTCACTATATCCCAAGCTTTCCTGAAAAAAAGACCATTTAGACCATCAATGCCTGGGGCTTTGTTCACATCAATGCCTTTAAGAGCTTCATCAATGCCTTTGTTGGTAACAGGCTGAATCAAATTTTCTGCAGCTAGAGGAGAAAGTTGCTTGACCTCTCTAACAAGCTCAATATCAATACCAGTGAGATGAGGAGCTGCAGTACCAATAAGCTTCACATAAACCCCTTAATTTCTGCTTTGATATCATCTGTGGTAACCAGTTTATCTCCAGCATCATTGTATAGTACATCAATGCTGTTCCTTGAAATTCTCTCTTTCATGGCACTAAAAAAGAATTTAGTGTTTGCATCCCCTTCTTTGATCCACTGAATTCTAGACTTTTTCCAGTAGGCACTCTCCTAAATTTTCAAAAATTTCTTCAGTAACCCATTACAAGCCGATTCTTTGTGCTGTAATTCAGTGTCTGTGCTATCATTGGCCAATTCACTTTGCACCTCATCAAGTTCTTGCCTGAGCAAATCAATTTTTTCATCTAGTCTAGCAAACTCCTTCTGGTGTAGGGTCTTCAATCCACCTTTGACCACTTTCAATTTCTGCCACAAAGAAAACATGAGTGATCCAGTGCATCTCTGAGCCCAACCATCTTGGACAATTTTCAGAAAATCCACATGAGTGGCCATATAGTTGAAAATTTTGAAAGGCCTTCCTCCAGCTGCCCACTCCACTCTGCAATTCAACAACAATGGTGAGTGATCTGACAACCCAGGGTTCATAAAATCAACCACTGCATCAACATATTTATTATGCCAGTCAATATTCCCTAGAGCTCTGTCAATTCTAGAAGAAATTCTAGCATTCCCTTGCCCCTTATTGCTCCAACAAAAGAAGTTCCCACAGCTCTTGATTTCAGCTAGATCAGCAATATCAATACACCCCTCAAAATCTCTGGTTTCAGCATCATGGACAGGATTCTATCCCCTGAGTAAAGTACTGCATTGAAATCTCCCATTATTAGCCAAGGACCAACAATAACTGTACTCAGCTGAATCAAATCAGTCCACAAAGGTCTCCTAGTTTCTACTGAGTGCAAACCATACACTGCAGTAAATGCAGTTTGAAAATTCCCAGATTTGGCTAAAACATCAACATGTATCAGTTGCTCAGTGCATTTTGTTAAGTGAACTGTCACCACCTGGTGTTTCCATCCCACCCATATCCTTCCCCTTGGAGAAGCAGAATAGTTCATTTCCCATCTCCAAGTTTGGCCAAACTTCCTCTGAATCTTTAGATGATTATTATTCTTCACTCTTGTTTCCAGCAAAGCAAATACTACAATCTTGTTGTCAACAGCAAACCTTTTCACCTCCCCCACCTTTGAAGGGTCATTTAGACCCCTAATATTTCAAGAGCAAATATTCATGGAGGAAACTCCTCATCCTCTCCCTCTCCTTCACCCTCTTCCTCTGAAATATCTGCAACAACTGCATGAACTTGGGCCAGGCCAAGAAAGATATTTTGAGTTTTAGCCTCCCTTTTCCTCCTTGAAACCACTCTCCAACCATCATCTAGAGCAGTTGTGTGATCTGTTTTTGGAGTATAAACATCTCCAGTAGGCACCACCTCTTCAGCTATAGATGGGATTTCCATTTCCTGCACCACCTCAGTTGTTGGGGGCTCTACTACTTCCTTCACAACTACTTTCTTAGGCCTCCATACTTTCTGGATTTTCTATTGTGCTGGACCAGTGGGAGCAGGTTGGAAGCGTGCACCAACACTCTTCTTAACACTACAGTCATGGCCAACACTGTTACAAGCTTTACAAAAAGGTGGGAGCCAATCATACTCCACCTTCTGTTTGATGGTCACTCTTGAGTGGTCCTGAATCAGCACTTCCTTAGGGAGATCCTTAGTTACATCAACCTCAATCAAGAGTCTAGCAAATAAAATCCTTAATTGCTTTGAGGTGCAATCATCAGCAAACAGTGGTACCCCAATCAAGCTACCAATTCTACTTAGGGAATCACTCCCCCAACAACATAAAGGGAGATTGGGGAATCTCACCCACACAGGAACTATACGAAGGATTTCATCTTGGAAATTAAATCCAGATGACCATGGCTTTGTTATCATTGGTCTTCCATGAAAGTATAAGGTCCAGCTTTCAAAACATCATCTCTGTCTTTTTTTGAGCTAAATTTTATTACAAAATAGCCTTCATCATGTAAAAAGACACTGGGTTTAGCAACATGCTTCCAATCATTGGCGATAAATCGCATAACAGCCCCAATTGTTGGTTTATCCCCTACTACATACATGATTAAAGCAGCTTCCCATATTGCAACCATTTTCCTCACATCGATAATGTCTAACATAGCAACAGGACAGCCATCTGATACTGTAGGAGAAATAAATGAGGGAGATGTACCTTTCCCCGTCATTTGATTACCTTGAAAAAGGTTCAGCCATGGACTTTCCGGGTTCATATTAAGTTGTCGAGCCGTAGCATTCTCCCCCACCTACTTCTCTCCTTGCAAGTTCACTTGCTCTGTTTCAATTGCATTCCCAGGTATGGAATTCTCCTTTACACCCCGCCCAGATCTCATCATCTCCAACACACCATTGACACTCTACATAAGTTCAGTCATCTTAGAGCTTAACAAGCCCTCATTTTGGACAAATTCCGGTGTCTTTGCTTTCTCCTCAAAAGTTGGAGTTTTGAGATCCTCCAATGCTGGGTTAGGCAATGGTCGAGTAACTGCGTCGTGATAGGCCTGGATAACCTCCATCAATTCCGGTGACGGAGGTCCGTTGCTTGGGTGAGGCGGCACCGCCTTACTCCTCATGAGATCTGTTGAGTTTTCCATCGATGAACTGGCTATCATATTACGCATTTGATTTTGATTTTTTGGCCTCAAAACTTCAGAGAGAAGTATAGATGAAGCTTCCTCATTCACCTCTCTAATCTCATTTCTCTGCGTCTTCTTCTTCCTTGTCATGGTGAGTGGCGCACGTTAGCAGAAACCTTAACGTACACCCTAGGTTGCCATGTCTAGAGAGAAGGAGGAAAAGTAGTATTTAAGTGAATTAAATACTCTATTTATGAATATTCAGAATCGACGGATCTTGGTTCCAGTGGGAGCTGAAATCGTCAAAAGGCAAAATATGAATACTCCGGAAACGATGATATTTGCCGGAAACGGATATATGGATCATAACATAAATATGAAATATTATCCAAGTCGTAGATGTTGCTAGGAACGGAAACATGGTACGTATCGGAAAATATTATTGGAAATAGAAATATTGCCGGAATTAGAAATATTGCCGGAAACGGAAATATTACCGGAATCGAAATATTGTCGGAATCGGAAATATTAAATATTTGTTCGAATCGGAAATAAATTCCGGAGTCGGAAATATTAAATATTGTTCGAATCGGAAATGAATTCCGGAATCGAAAAACAAACCAGAAGCGCGACGTACGAAATAATCATCGGATGAGCTTGCTAGACGCAAGGCCCAGCACGAAGCCAGGCCCGCGCCTAATGAAGCCCGCGCAGCAGGCCCAAGAGAGCAAGGCAGGCCCAGCCGAGCACCAAGCAAGGCAGGCCTAGCCGAGCAAAGCGAGCAAGGCCAGCAGTAGCGCCCACGATGGGCCGCGTGCTGCCAGCCTGCTTGGGCCGAGCCGCGCACCGTGGCCTTATGGGCTGCGTGTGTGTGGTTTGTGCAATGCTACGAATCCTTAGTCGTTTACGATTGTTCGATTAATTGTTTTCCTGAATCCACAAGAATTATATGTTTGATTAAGCATTAAATTCTAATAGATTAATTTAACTAGAATTCCAATTGAATTAGTAAATTAAATCCTAGTGGAAATCTAAGTCCGATATTTCCTCCCTATAAATAGATGATTCATAATAACAATTTATACATCACAATCAATTAGTATTCATATAGTTTAAGTTTAAGGAATAACTTAATAATTTGTCTAAAATATAATTAAGCTTTCGAATAACATAAAACCTTAGATAATATTCTAGTTAATTGAATCTAAGGCGGATCCGAACGTGTTGTGGACTATCTACTGAGGGGCGACACTTGGAGTCCTAAACTTGTTCTTGTTTGGTTCGGGAGCAGCTAGGGAAGGCACGTGTCACATGTATGTATCCTAAATTATGCTAATTGACTATATATGTGGCAATTAATTTGGATTCCTGACTTTATGGTTTTTCCGCAAGAAATATATGTTTTATATTTGTCATAACCCAACATGCTTAACGCCACTACCATCACCGCCCATCTCACCTCCGCCTTCATCTCCGACAAAATTCGACCCAAAACCTCCCTTATTGTCTCTCTCCTCTTCGTAGTCTCGCACTCCGCTGCTCCATCTTTCTCCCCTTTGCTGCACCACCGATGTCGCGCCACCACTCCCAGCCACCCTTACCATCTCCTAAACCCATCTCCACCTCCATATTCCACGGCGAACCGTTTCCCTTTCCTCCCAGAACCGACCCAGAACACCCCTCGCTCAAACTTTCCTTCTTCTCGGTTTCACTCACCTCCCCTGCCCTTTCTCTCCTTCGCGCCCAGCCACCATCATTGCCATTCTCCCGCGCTCTACCTTCCTTCTCCTCTGTGCAACCCCTGCTTCTCCTTTTCATTTCACTCGGCCTCCCTCCCCTTTCGTTGTCGCACCTCAACCACCATCACCGTCGCTTACCGACGCTCTTTTGCGCCGCCTTTCCGCCAAGGCCTCAGCCGCCATCTCCCTTCCTCCTCTCCTTCCTCTTCGCATTTCCCCTGCTTCCCCTGCTCGTGTTCTCACATCCCAGGAACCAAGTTCTAATTTAAAATTTGGTTTCCAATCCATATTAATTAAAAGCTGGCCAAATTCTAAAAACGTTGGGCTTTGGGTAAGTTGTACCTAAATTTTAATGTTCAGATTCTTCACATAATAATACTCATGTTTTAATAAATAAAGTTTGATAACCCAATTATTCGCTAAGAAATTATTTTTTATTTTCATGAAGGAAAATAAATTTAACTACTGATTTCACTAAAATAAGTTACTAGCTTGACTTAATAAAAATAGAATATAAATAATATTTCATGTAAATTGATTTATGAAATTATAAAGTATATATATATATATATATATATATATATATATATATATATATATATATATATATATATATATATATATATATATATATATATATATATATATATATATATATATATATATATATATATATTGAGATTATTGATTTTAAAGTATTTATCGTTTTAATACTAATTAAATAATTGGACTCGGAGCTCAAGAGGAACGAACCAAGCTAGGAAAAGACTTAGCAAATCGCGGTATTGAGGTAACAATTATTTCTAGTACCCGCAATCCCTTAGAAATTTTGTAAGAATGATGTTATGATTGACGTTTTATGACGTGTTTTATGAAGTGCGGGATTGACGTTTAGTACTCAATTCTAATTGATGTAACTATACGTGGGTGAAAAAAATGCTTATTTGATGGACTATGCGTCTATAAGTTTTAAAATAGATATCAAATTTTAATGATGACAAAATTAACTGATAGGTTTATATGCTCAAAATGAATCTTTATTTAAAAAATAATAATAATATATGTATACATATTAATTATCTTGTAATTAAGTAAGTATTTATTTTATTGAAATATTTCAAGAGATCGACTAGAGCAGGATTTTGAAATTCTAGGATCATGCAAAGGAGATATAATAATTTTTTTTTATTGATTTGAATTCAACAATATAATAAATTTAACAAAAAAAAATTTACTATATTATTTCAGTTAAAAACGTATCATTTTGTAACGGGCCCTGATCCCTTATTTCTCCTAGGGCCCTTAAAATGTCAAGACCGAGGGTGCAAGAAGTCATTTTTCCTAATATCTACACTACTACAAAAATAGCCTAAGAAACCGGGCAAAACAAGCTAAAGTAACCTCACTTTATACAATGCCTAGGTAGTAGGTCTCTTAGCATAAGAGACCAGTGTTTTTTTTTTCTGGTGTCCTTGATATGTCTAAGAAACCGATTTTGATAGAAAACTGGTTTCTTAGATCCTGTTCTGTGAATTTAAATACAAAGAATAAGATACCGAATTGATCAAATATGCGGTTTCTTTGATTGTACTAGGAAACCACTTTGTTATAAAAAGTGCGGTTCTTTTGATTTTATTTCAGAAACTGTATTTTAAGCATCTACGATTTCTTTGATTTACCTCTGTTATGAACGTGTGCAGTCTAAGAAACCATATTTGTTAAATATCTGGTTTCTTTGATTTTTTAATTTTTTTTTATAAATTTTAAATGGCTGCTACAACCAAAAATTATTAACAGCTAATATATTTAAAAATTAGATGGTACCTGTTAGATTCCATCCAATATCCAAATTGGCTCAATGGTATGGTAATAATCCATCAACTCTATATATATGCATAAAAATTCTCCAAATCGACCAATGTACCAACTTCTTGTTCTCCAAAGAAATAAATTAAATATAACTACTGTAATATAACATTATCCAAACTCCAATTGCAAGTCCAAATACAAAAAATTACTTCAAATGTATTAACTTGCTACCAGATTCCCAAAATATTTGTTAGAAAGTTTCAATATGCACTAGATACAAAGATCACTCATGATTAACGTCCAAAAGATCATTTTCTTCATCTTCATCAATCATATCATTAATAACTTGTTTTTTCTTTAAAAAATATGTAACCAAAGTATCCCGTGTCTCGTCAATCACCGCTTGAGAATAAGTGGCAGTAACTTGAGGAAAGTACTACATACAAGACATAAAAAGATTAGAATAGGTATATGTTAAAAGATATAAACTAATCAAGTACATGCGAAGTAAATTCTGTCAATGATGATTAGTTCTAAGACAGGGATAGAGAGCAGAAGCATGAAATTTGCTGACACATCAATCCCACATTTTCTGAGCCAAATAAATTTCTTGATGACGATGAACCTCACAGAGGAAGGACCATACGTAGATTCAAATGCGTTCAAATAGTATTTTTTTTTCCGTATTTTTTCTTGAGGGATGAAAAGAGAAAATAAATCGCCACTATTGTGTATGTGGCACTACCATGCTTGTTAGCAGCAACACAACACGGAAAAGAAACATTGTTAAAGGTTTAAGATGTAACTGAACCATGCTCGATCTAACTTCTAATTAGCGGGGCATTGGAAGCACAAGTGAACTGCACCTGTTTATTTTGCAACAGAGTGACACTTTTGTGGGTCTATATATGCTTCGACGGATAAAATCGTCCAAATATGTAAAATAAAAAATTTTGCCCCCAAATTTACAGCGACGCTTTCCAAAAGCATCGAAACAAATCCGTCTAAATTTGTATGATTTTCATGTAGTGTACATATTATCCAGAATAATTGGTTCCTTAAGCTTGACGATGACACTATTTCATAATAAATTTAAAACCATTAATTCAGAAAATATTTAATTGTTTTAAGGAAAATATATCATATTGTATTAAGAACTAAGTTTAAGGTATGAATTGCATACTTGTGGTTGAATCCACGCAATTGTTGGATATTCTTTTTTCATTTTGATATCCTTTCGATGAACAGGGAAAAGTTTTTCATCCCCCTGAAGAATTTGACAAATTAGATACAAAGAATATGAGCAAGTATTATTTATAATTGGAATAATGAAAGATACATACGCCAAAACGATTCCCTAATCAAATTCTAGAATTTCAATTTCCTGTCCTGTTGGATCAACTAGCCAAAACACTCTTCCTTTCCACGGGCTAATGACAGCTAACATCCAATGTCGTCTATATAAAATTTAATAATGAAACCAATAACAAACAAAAAAGTATTAAGAAAGTTCATGAAGTGAACGTAACTAACCTTTCAATGTACGGAGCAAAAAGTACTTGATCTTTATTTTTGCCTCCATTGCACCCAAAAACATTACCAAATTGCACCCAAACAAAAAATTATTAAGAAAGTTCATGAAGTGAACGTAACTAACAAGAAAGTTCATGAAGTGAACGTAACTAACCTTTCAATGTACGGAGGAAAAAGTACTCTATCTTTATTTTTGCCTCCATTGCACCCAAAAACATTACCAAATTAGTCAGATCGATCTGTCTCTTCTGCCGGGGTTAACGGAGAAAGAAAATTAACATCGCAAAATCCATCCATTCCCGATACACTCTCCTTTTTACACCCCTCGCTCAATTACCTTACACATCAAAGTATATAATAAGTGTTGGTTCTAAGTTTCAGGACAAGGGACATTTTACACGGTGATGCCTATGTGCTTTATAAAATATTTGCATAACAATAAAATAAAATAACTAAAGGAGAACATTGGCCCAAATCAAGGATTATGTACTCAAGTGTCAAAGACAAGTTCCAATGAAGGAGATGACATTATAGCAACACCCGTTAATCAATTTATGACTTACTGATAACATAGATACAATTGCACAAGTTAAATTTAGTTAAAGAGATACAGATTATGTAGCATGATCGATATGGATCAAAAACACATGAGAAGTGCCTCTTAATAAAATAAATCCAAAGAAATATGATATAGTTTCCAACGCATGGTCTGATCATAGGAAACTCATTCTAATCAAAAGGAATATGAGCTGAATCATTTATGTTTCGCAGATAATTTGTTTAAGATTTTCAGAGGAGATTTGAGAATAGTGTATATGATGTTGGGGGGAAGTCTGGAAGTCTGACGGGTTGAGTAATAAAACATCACTTACTTACCAAAAAATAATTATGCTGTTGTTTCTCCATCATTTTATTTGTTTCTCCAAGTATATATAACTTATATTTGGTTTTTCAATAGCTTAAATTTTTATTTTGTGATTATCTTGGGTGTGGTGTTGCGAAATTCTATCTTTAATTATCATGATTTCCAATATTATGATCCAGAATTATTTAACTAGGAATATTTTATTTTATTTCCTTTATTATGAAAGGGTCTATTTGTAATTATTATCGAGCCCAAATAATGACTACATATCTTTATTTTTGTTTCTAACACTCTATATATATCGTGCTTATGGATGACGACATTCTACTTAAACAAATGAAAGGGATGACTACTAGGCACATGCAAACTTCATGAAAATCGACATGTGAGATGCACCGACATCTCTTTATTGGAAGCACCAATCAAGTAAGTATGTTTGTTTGTAAGTGCCATTATGTAAAACAAGTAATTTCCAGTAATATATAGCTAATAGGGGTTGTGTCAAATACTCTACTCTACATATAAAACTATACAAGATACTGGTGTATAACCCGTATATGTGTTTCATTTGTTTCTAGTCATGGATTTGTTACTCTTTCTAAGTATTATTATTAAGTTGATGATAAGAACTAGTTTTGTGCTAACCTGCATATACATGGCTAAGGTTTTTATGACACCATTATGATTCTTGTGATGGATGTTTCTGTTTAGCTTGTGGCCACGTGCATCCTGTTTATTTTTATTTTTATTTTGCATGGCCTATGGGGACATATGTTGATAATGCAAAACACCAATAGGACATGGTGAGAACCACCTGTTAAGATGAGAACCACCTGTTAAGATGAGAACTGAGAACTAATCTCAGTCCTCAGATCAATCAATCCAACGTCCCACACTTCACCCGAAAAAATAAAAAATAAGGGTAAAATAGTAATTTCACATGCTTTGAATGACCTCCCCTTTCTTTCCCAATTTTCAGATATTTTCTCTCTCTTTTCCTTCCGTTTTCTCTCTCTTCCGTTTTTTTTTGGCAAGCAAGAGAGGGATTTATATATTAACCACAAAACAAGATTACAACCTGGCTAAGGGTGAAGGAAGGCAGAAAGCAACCAAAACACACCAAAGCAAACTAAGCAGACTACAACCAGTCTGAAACAAACAAAGCAAAATGAACTTTACAAAGCAAAGAACCAGTTCCTATCATGAGGCTTGACTTTCTCACTAATGATGTTAGTGATTCTCAATCTGACTTCTTGCTTGATCAGATTCATAGTTTGATCAACAGAAGGGACAAGGTGATCCCATATTGCACTATTCCTTGCTTTCCAGACATGATATGTGAGAGCAGCTATTGCAGTGTAGCTAACCTTCCTTCTAAAATCCCCCTTACAGTTCCTCTTGATCCACCTAAGGAGAGCAACCAGAGAGTCTCCCCTATAACTGATGTTTAACCACTGCAAGATATAGGCCTTGCTGTCAGAGCTGAATCTACAATTGTAGAACAAGTGTATTGCAGTTTCCTCATGCATACCACAAATTGGACATAAGTTATCCAGGCAGACCCCCACGGTGAAAAGTCTAGCCATTGTCTTCAATCTGTCCAACAAAGAGAGCCACAGGATAAACCTGTGTTTAGGCACAGAGAGTCTATTTCACACCTGTTTGTGCCAGTGCACTTTAGGTTGGGCATCACAGAGGTTAGAGTACATCTCCTTGATAGAGTATTTGCTTTTAGCTTCTCTCTTCCGTTTTTTCTCTGCAATGTTTTCACCTTCTTCAAGTTTATTTATTTGAATCTTCTCCATTTCAATATTCGCCAAGTAAGTGTTTTACAATTTGATTTATTTCATTCTATTAGATTTTATTTCAATTATTTTCGATTTTGATTGTTGAATTTTAGGTTTCAAAATGTTTTAGTGTTTTACAATTTCGGTGGATAAAATTAGGGCTTTTAAATTTGCGATTTTATTGTTGTTTTTGCGGCTTTGATTGTTAATATTAGGGCTTTCATATTCTGAGTTGTTGTTGTTTTGCAATTTTGATTTTCTTTATCTAGATTACAATTGAATTTTGTGCATTTGATTTAATTTGCTTTGATGAGGATGTGCTTGTTTACTCGGCTTTGATTTCCTTGAACTCTTTTTTATAATTCTATGTGTACTCATACTTGCTAGCGTTTATCTAGGTTTGGTAAAGTTAAGTGAGAAAGAGTGAAAAATTTAACTTCATTAACTAGTTGAGTTTGAATATATTCAGAACTTTGTGCGGATACTAACTGAGAAAAAAGAAGGGGATTATCAGATTCCCTCGCTCTCTTGAACAAGGATATAATTGCGGTGTTGAACTTTGTTATTCAGAATCACATATCAGTGCATTACGAGATTCCTTGTTGAGTTTTATGTCCTGTGTTGTTTTAGGTGGAGTGTGAGAAGTGATGATTTGTGATCCATTAGGCCTTAGCTGCTATCGTCAATGATTGGTACAGATGGCCAATTATGGGTAGAAAATTGTCAAGGGAAACCTAAACCCAAGGTATGTAGTGTATTCTGCCAATCTTCCATGGTCCTTCCATTCTAGGTTTGGCATCATTTCTGGTCTCTATAGTTTGATTTAGTTGTTAACCTCAGACAACTCGATTTAATCAGCTTGATCTATCTCAAACTTGTGTTGTTCTTCAATGCTGCTAGTAAGACCCTTGGTGCTTTCAGTGTTGGTGACAGAGTATATGCTTGCATTAGCACCCTCATCCCCCGCAGCAACAACGTACACACAACACCGCTGACACCTTAAGAGCCACCATGTAGAATAGTTCAGCTAACCACCTGTTAACGTAGGACAAGTCTGCATCACTAGCCCTTCAAAACCACCCAACTGACTTCTTGACTTCCAAAAAGAAGCCACCAGACAAGCAGTTCAGGAACATATATTCTCTTGACCATGTCTAAAATGATTCAAATCATTTTACTTTTTAATCAGTTTTATTTACTTTTATGAATTCTTTATCTACCTTTAATTTTAACAAAAAAAAAATTATGTAAGCTATGATCAAAAGTAACACATCATCGAATAAAATCAAACGCAATATCAAGTAAAAGTAAAGATATTATCAACAAAAGTAAACATAGTATTGAGTAAAAGTAAACACAATATCATCAAAAGTAAACACAACATCTTAACGAAATTTGATAACCTAGAAATCCGATTGAACTTAATTGGAAACATTTACCTTCAATTTTGAGGTCGATTCTAGTTAATTGAATTAATTGAAATACTGCTGCAGAAGAAATTAGAATAAATTAATCAAATCAAACAATTAATATTAAGAATTTTCGCATGATGAACTTCAAAATCGAAGTTGAAAATCACTATAAAACATCAAGAATTTTGATATCAAGAATAATTAAAGTGTGATTGCAAATTTAGATTGACAAATTATACCTAATTTTGGGACGAATTTCTGGAATTTGAAGAACGAAGGATTTCAAAAGTAAATCGCGCGTCATTTTTCAGGGAGGAAGAGAGAGAAACTGTGAGATATTTTGGGAAGGTGAAAGAAAGCGTATTTTGAGAAAAAATATCAGATTTTATGAGATTAAATCTCATCCGTCCATTCTATCTAAATCTTACGGTTGCTAAAGGTTCTCATTATAGGAGAGGTTCTCATCTTAAGAGAGGTTCTCACCAGAACCTATATATATATATATATATATATATATATATATATATATATATATATATATATATATATATATATATATATATATAGGAATGTTGAGGTTAAAGTATGATTTGTGTGAAAAGTCTGCTGAGGGATACGTGTTCCACTGCAGTGCTTGTAACTTTCAGTTACACCCTTTTTGTGCTATGCTGTTAGCAAAGATAAAATAAAATAGATCATAAGATTAAATTCTAGAACACCTGCTAGACATATGCAGAACAGTTGACAAACTTTCTAGACATATGCAGCGATGATGTGCAGCAAAAGGACGAAGAATTAGAGAAGATGATGAAGCTAACAAAGTGATGCACGCACACTGATACAATAAGAAGGCTTATAACGTCTACGGTGGTGAAGATTTTAGGGAGTACACAGAGTGAATACCTTCTCATTGATTATTAAGGGCTTGAAGGCCAACAACAATACAGGCCAACAAGTCCCCCTAGACATCGTTATTAGACACTAATCCTCAATACCTGAGTGATTTGAGATTACTTGTTTGAGAACTGGTTACTTTGACGTTGTCAAGCGTCATACCGTAAAAGGAGACTATAACGACAACGCTCAGGTAATCACCTACCAAACTAAGTCTAACCTCAAGATCACAAGATTGGGATTGTCCTCCCATAAATTTGGATGAGATGCCGAAAGTTTTATAAGGCCACTCGGAGAGCTAGAAATTGTAAAATGCGTGGCCGTCAGATGAATCATAGGCTATGATTATCTGCTTATCTGATCAGTTGAAATCTAAACCCTAGAAATACCTCTGGACATAATAAGGATGACTACTCTTACCTTATGTTCATGAGCAGGCATCAAGAGACACACTTGTCCCTAAGGACAAGTGCGAGACTGAAGGAAATAATGCCCTTGGTCCAAGTTTGCATTTAATGCTAAGTCTAATAAATGAGGTTCTGTATTTATTAGGATCTTTTGGTATTTACTACTTTGAAAATACATCACTTTTGTATTTACTACCTTATGAAAATTTTATTTTAAATTACTACCTTAAAGTTCCAATTTATTTACTACCACTTTTCAATTTTCGCATTTTAAAATTGAGATATCTCTTTCGTTTTTTAATCATTTTAAGTGATTCAAATCCAATTTTTCTCACTTATGTGTAAGGATTCCATATGGATCTTGCTTTTAAAATTCTGCAAAAGGTAAAACGAATTAAATATTATTTGTAAAAATTTAAAATATATATGAATTATCAAACGAATTGTTTTGAAAATGTCGTTCTCAATGAAATCCCTATAGAGGAAGGAGAATAATGAACTTTGAATAACATTAAACGATTAAGAATCGAAAGAGATATCTTAAATTTAAAATAAGAAAACCGTAAAGTGATAGTAAATAAAAAAAAATTGAAAGTTTAAGGTAGTGATTTAAAATAAATATTTAATAAGGTAGTATATACAAAAGTGGTGTATTTTTTAAGGTACTAAATACCAAAATTTCCTATTTATTAACAAGTTATTAATTCAGTGAGATCAAGTGATCTGAGTGTCTGGCTAGAGGCCGCTTCAGTTCAAGTGGAATTAATAATATTCCACTACAGTGCTTGCAGCTTTCACTTACACCCTTGTTGTGCTATGCTGTTAGCAAAGATAAAATAAAATAGATCATAAGATTAAATGCTAGAACACCTGCAAGAAATATGCAGAACAGTTGACAAACCTTCTAGACATATGCAGAGATGATGTGCAACGAAATGACGAAGAATTAGAGAAGATGATGAAGCTAACAAAATGATGCACGCACACTGATACAACAAGAAGGCTTATAACGTCTACTGTGGTGAAGATTTTAGGGAGTACACGGAGTGCATACCTTCTCATTGATTATTAAGGGGTTGAAGGCTAACAACAATACAACCCAACAAGTTGTTAGGTTATGACAAACATAAAACATATATTTCATGCGGAAAAACCATAAAGCCAAGAATCCAAATTAATTGCCACATAGTCAATTAGTATAATCTAGGATACATACATGTGACACGTGCCTTCCCTAGCTGCTCCCGAAGCGAACAAGAATAAGTTTAGGACTCCAAGTGTAGTCCCTCCGTAGATAGTCCACATCACGTTCAGATCCGCCTTAGATTCAATTAACTAGAATTTAGCCTAAGGTATTATGTTATTCGTACTTAATTATTTGGCAAATTATTAAGCTTAGTTTAACCTTAAAACTATATGAATACTTGAGAATATGATGTATATAAATTGTGATTTCGATCACCTATTTATAGGGTAGGATTATCGGAACTAGAAACCTACTATGATTCAATTTATCTAATTCAATTAGAATTGGACTTAAATTAAATCTTTTGATTTTAGTGTTTAACTTAACAACTAACTCTAGTAGTTTTAGGAAAATAATCTAACCGAAAAAATCCTAACCAACCAAGGATTCAAGGCTTGCACGAACCACACACGAGCAGGCCACGAGGGGCACTTCTGTGCGTGCGCGAAGCTCGGCCCAGCAAGCAGCCACGCGGCCCACAGCGTGGGCGCTGCTACTGCTGGCCTTGCCTTGCCTTGCGCTTGGGTGGGTCTGCCTTGCTAGGCGGGCTGCTGATGCTGGGTTGCCTTCGCGCGGGCTTCGCTAGGCGCGGGCCTAGCTTCGTGTTGGGCCTTGCGTCTAGCAAGCTCGTCCGATGTTTATTTCGTACGTCGCGCTTCCGATTTATTTTCCGATTCCGGAATTCATTTCCGATTTGAACAATATTTAATATTTCCGATTCCGGAATTAATTTCCGTTTCAAACAAATATTTAATATTTGCGATTTCGGAATTTATTTCCGGCGATAATATTTCCAATTCTGGAAATATTTCCGTTTCCGGCAATATTTCCATTTCCGATAATATTTTCCGATACGTACCATGTTTCCGTTTCCGGCAACATCTACGACTTGGATAATATTTATATTTCTGATACAATCCATATTTCCGTTTCTGGCAATATCATCGTTTCCGAAGTATTCATAATTTTCCTTTTGACGATTTCAGCTCCCACTGGAACCGAGATCCGTCGATTTCGAATATCCATAAATGGAGTATTTAATTCACTTAAATACTTGATCCGTTTACGTACCATTTGTGTGACCCTACGGGTTCCGTCAAGAGTAAGCTGTGGATTAATATTATTAATTCCACTTAAACTGAAGCGGCCTCTAGCTAGGCATACAGTTCACTTGATCTCACTGAATTATTAACTTGCTTAATTAATTAATATTGAACCGCATTTATTAGACATAGCATTGAATGCATACTTGGACCAATGGCGTTATTTCCTTCAGTCTCCCACTTGTCCTTAGGGACAAGTGTGCATTGCCTAATTTCTTTGTCGCTTGATGCTTGCTCATGAACATAAGGTAAGAGTTGTCATCCGTATTATGTCCAGAGGTATTTCTCGGTTTCAGAGTTCAACTGATCAAATAAAAAAATAATCATAGCCTATGATTCATCTAAGCACGGCCATGCATTTTATAGTTTCTAGCTCTCCGGGTGGCCTTGTACAACTTTCAACATCTCATCCCGATTTATGGGAGGACAATTCCAATCTTGTGATCTTGAGATTAGACTTCTTTTGATAGGTGATTACCCGAGCGTTGCCGTTTTAGCCTCCTTTTACGGTGCGACGGTTGACAACGTCAAAGTAACCAGTTCTCAAACAAGTAATCTTAAATTACTCAGGTATTGAGGATTAGTGTCTAATAATTTTAATGAAATTTACTTATGACAGATTTTCATCTCTTACAGTAAAGTTTCATAGGTCTGTCCGATACTAATTTATGCAAATGATTGCGACATTGCCATGTCCACATAGTTCAAGAAACAGAACTACTAGTCATCTTACATTCTAGTCGTCTACTGTTTTCTATGCGTCCACCTTTATAGAAAGCTTTCGACCAGGGACCATTTTCAACTTTTGACATTCAAGTTCACTTAATAGACATTTCTTAATCACAGGACTGGTCCTGACAGCCTATCTTGAATATATCGTCAATTTTGAAAGGGCTCATCATTTAATACTAAACCAATATTAAATGGAATATGAAAATACATTTCATATATGATAAATGTTCAACCCCAATGTTTTGCAACCATGGGCCTCTAACCCCTCTTTAAAACAGTTCATGGAATTCAAAGCTATGCTTGATTTCCAGTGCTACAATGTGAGTGTTGCTTCTCACTTGTTGCATAGGTTTAGTTATCATGCTTTGCCAATCTTAATATCCCTTTCATCGAATGTTCCTCGAGATATGATGATAAGATATTTTGAGTATGTTTATTTTGTGATTTAGTCTTTCTTGCTACAATAGAGGCTCTACGCATTCTGCAATGAAGAACCATCAAGTCAGCAGACATGTGATCCACCCAAGTTCACCAAAGAACTCTTTAACATAAACATCTCTATTTCATTGCTTCTTAGGCAATAAGTGTTTTTACTTCAACTGTATAAGTTGCTAGTGATGCTTTGTCTGGATTTTACTTATCCAAGCACTTCACAGATATGTGGAAGAATTTCCAGCTGTATCTTAGAACATAGAAAATATTTAATTTCCCACGCAACAACTCATGGTCTTTGATCCATGTTGCCATTTCAAAACACGATGCTCTATAGCTCATCCTTGCGAATGGTTAACTCCAAAGGGATCTTGCTTGATCATTTGCTAGTGTTTATGCGTGTAACATCAATTATTTAGCATATCTTCATTTCCTTGAATCAAGAACTAATCTTATGTACCTTTTCAAGTACCATAAGTTTTCCTTGATCTCAGTCTAGTTGATCTTTACTTAGATCAATAGAGATTGGTATATGTTCATCATGCCTAAAGCCATACATTTTCGGCGATCCTCATATTATATCATACATGATAAATTCCTTCGCAGAATAATTCCCAATTGAATTCGATTCATGTAACTTTAGCTTATCTAGTTTCAGTAGATACTAAATCCAGCTAAATTCTTTGACATATAATATAGGTTTAAGAATCTCATTTTGACTCTTTGATGTTTAACTTAGTAAATGATTATACATAGTTCAACCACTCTTTACTTAGATTTATTCATATGGGTCGAATATCTCCAATGGAGTCTTTCGTGTTTGATTTAGTAAATACCATTACTTATTCCAAAACAATATTCTAAGATCTTTGTAAATAGATCTTAGTACCCAGTATGTACTAAGTTTCTCCTTGGTCCATCGTTGATGAATAATTTCAAATCTAAGTCATTAGCATTTGAATGTTATTTCACAACACAGAGATATGTGTGTGATACACATAGGACCAATTAAGTTTTTACGTACTCCCACTAAATTTCTTATACATCTATAAGAATTATGTACATTTTATGAAACTAAAATACTTATTAGCTTCACTGAAATACAGTTCCAATTCCCAATTGCTTGCTTAAACCTGTAGTTAGATTTTATAAGCTAGCTTTCCTTTACAAGTATTTATTTGGATCCACAAATCCTATGACATGCCATGTACATAGTTTCTTCCACCATTTGATTGAGGAAGATGTTTTGTCATCAAATTGCCATATGTACTACAAAAATGGGATAAAGAACCATTGCTAGGGCACCGCATAAGTCACTTATTAGGTTTCTTAGATAAAGGAACCAATTATCCTAGAAGTGCGGTTTCTTAGGAAAAATATAAGAAACCTCATATCTAAAATATGTGGTTTCTTAGATAATATTATATTTAAGAAAGAATCAAAGGAACCGGAGATCTTTCTAGACCAGTTTCTTACTCACATACTACACATTATATAGAATTGTCATTTTCTATTTTTTTTTTCTTAAAAAAATGGGTTGTGAATTTTTTTTGCCTTTTGGATTCCCGCTTTAACGCTTTCAATCATTTAATTTTAAGGGAACAAAAAAACCTTTTCCTAAACCCAAGATCTCTCAAAAAACCCAGCTCCCAGAAAACCTCCCACGATCTCTCAAAGAAACCCAACTCACCAAGAACTCATAAAACCTAACTTTAATTCACAGAGCTCAAGCACCGGTTCTCCATCGCTAATTTCTTCTACATCGCCAATTTCTTCTCCATCTCTAATTTCTTCTACTTTTGTAGTTGATTGGAACTTCCGTCGCTAACTCAACCACCGTCTTCACCACCACGTACAACCACTGTCTCCCCCACCACGTACAACCACCGTTTCTGCCGCCAGTTCTTCAGCTCCTGTGATTTTAGGTAATTGTTCTTCACCTCTTTTCACCCTTTTCCCCTTATTATATTTTTACAGTTTTCTCCCCCAACAGTATAAATTATAACTTAGTTTATAATTGTCATAGGGAACCTTTTTTTATCAGTTTAGCAATTTTTCCTGTAAGATAGACAAAGTTATTCAATGAATAATTTGTGTTTGAGTGTGTGGTTGGCTGGTTTCTGGAAATTACATCTGGAAACCTTGGTCCATACTTCATAATCAATCAAAAACGAATTGTCTTGTTTCTTGTGTGTGTGGCAGGCCCGGCCCTGAGCTATGAATAGAGGGGCGGTCGCCCTGGGCCCCCATGCTGGCCCAAAAAAATAGGGGCCCCTAAATCTAAAAAAAAAATACAAAAAAAATAATTATTTGCCCACAAAACTAAAATATCACGTGACTAAGCTAGTAGAAGCTCTAAGCTACTCTACCTACAAAACTAAAGATCTCACAAGTCACAAGCCCATATTCTCACGCATAATCTGACATACAGACATACTCCTCTTTTCCATTCTTTTCCAGATTTCTTCATCTTCAACGGCTGAAAATCAATATCCTTCGGTTATTGACTATTGATAATCATGGGTATAATAACAAAATTATTTGGGATTTTGATTGCATATCTTCAACGGTTCAAATTATTCCTTTGGATTGCATATCTCCTCTATTTGCATCTCCTCTTGGTGTTTATCTGAATTGTTCATAAATGATGGTCCATGGCTGAATTCTTCAGGTTGGTAATTCATCTTTAATTAATTTTTGGTAAATTATTTTGCTTTTCTAGTTGTATCATCAATTATTCAAATATTTAATTAATCTGATTTTGTTTATTTATGTTTACAGATTTGGGAATTGGGATTTTGGGAACTATGTGCAATTTTGACTTGTGGGAACTGAGAAATAGTCAAGTAGATCTACATAAATCCAGCCATCCAGGTGCTATTGTTCTTTAATATTCTTATACGAATTACAAAGTATTAGTATTTAGACATTTAGTAACAGTTTATAGTTGAGTGATTTTGTGATTGTCTTGTATTTTTTTAATTGTTTTTCAATGTCTCCCGAAAGGCAATATAAATCTGGAAGTGAAAAAAGAAAAAAAAAACAACGGCTGGATGAATTACAAACATCACAAAGAGGATCTATGGATAAATTTGTTATTAAAAAAAATAATTCTCAAGAAAATTGTAGTGGTACTTTTAATGGGGATCAGTTGACTGCAAACTTAGATCATGAAAATTATATTAGTGATCACGAGCCTAATGTTGTTCCTAATGTGTCTATTGATGTGCCAAATGTGTCGAATGATGTGCCAATTGAGCCTAATGAAGTGCCAATTGAGCACAATGAAAATCCCAATGTCGGTGAAGATGAAACTATCCCTGACATTTATGATCCTGCAAATTGGGATAATTTGGATCACAAGGAAAGAGACATCTTAGTTGAGAAAGGGCCTCCTGTAAGAGAACTTAATCTTAACTTCCCTTTAGATAATCTCAGTAGGCATTTTTCGTGTTCTTTTTACTCTAAAAAGTTAAACAATGGTGAGATTATTGATAGAAAATGGTTGGTTTATTCCAAACATGTAGACAAAGTTTATTGCTTCTGTTGCAAATTGTTTAAATCTGATATTAACAGAAGTTTGTTAGCAAATGTCGGGTTTAGAGATTGGAAGCATATTAGTGAAAGACTTAAGCAACACGAGAATAGCACTGAACATATGACTAACATGAATACTTGGAATGAGTTGAGAGTAAGATTCGACAAAAATCAAACAATTGATAAAAATTTACAACAACAGGTTATGAAAGAGAAAGAACGTTGGAGACAAGTTTTACGTAGAATCCATTCTGTTGTGAAATTTCTTGCTAAGAACAATCTTGCTTTTCGCGGATCTAATGAGAAACTATATCAAGATAGCAATGGGATATTTTTGGGAACGGTTGAAATGATTGCGGAGTTTGATTTGGTAATGCAAGAACATATTAGACGCATTAAAAGTCAGGAAATTCATTATCATTATCTTGGCCATAAAATTCAAAATGAGTTCATCTCACTGTTAGCCCAAAATGTGAAAAATTCCATAATAAAGATAATAAAAGAAGCCAAGTATTTTTCTATTATTCTTGATTGTACCCCCGATACGAGTAATCAAGAACAAATGACTTTAATAATACGATGTGTGAATATGTCAAGTCAAAACATAAAAATAGAAGAGTACTTTCTTGAGTTTCTAAAGGTGGATGATACAAGTGGGTTGGGACTCTTTAATGAACTACTTGATGTTTTGAAATGTTTAAATCTATGTGTTGATGATGTGAGGGGTCAAGGCTATGATAATGGTTCAAATATGAAAGGTAAGCATCAAGGAGTTCAAAAGAGGTTACTTGAAATAAATCCGAGAGCCTTATATATGCCATGTGCTTGTCATAGCCTTAATCTCACTCGTAGTGATATGGCACATTCTTGTACTAAAGCTATTTCATTTTTTGGGATTGTTCAACGCATGTATTGTTTATTTTCAAGTTCTACAAAAAGATGGAAAACTTTCCTTGATTTTGTTCCCGGTTTGACTGTGAAATCTTTGTCTAATACTCGTTGGGAGAGTCGCGTTAAAAGTGTCAAACCTATTAGATTTCAAGCTCCTCAACTAAGGTTGGCTTTGTTGGAATTATCTGAAACTTGTGGTAAAGATGCCAAGGCAAAAAGTGAAGCAGAAAGTATGATTAATGCACTTCAAAGTTTTGAGTTTTTATTTGGTATGGTTATTTGGTATGAAGTTTTATTTACTATTAACATGGTGAGTAAAAAGTTACAATCTAAGTCCATGTGCATCGACGTTACTATTAAGCAAGTACAAGGTATACTGTCATATTTTGAAAACTATAGAGATAAAGGTTTTGAATCTTGTATGATAGTTGCTAAAACTGTTGCTTTTGATATGAATGTAGAGCCTATCCTTCCAACTAGACGGCTTATTACTAGGAAGAAGCAATTTGATGAGCATGATCATGATGAGGAAATTATGTCACCAGAAGAGTCATTTCGAATTAACTATTTTTTGGTTGTTGTGGATATGGCTATTAGTTCTTTGAAAAGTAGATTTGAGCAACTAAAGATTTTCGAAAGTATATTTGGGTTTTTATGCGATTCAAATAAGCTAAAGTCTTTAGATGAAATTCATTTAAGAAAATGTTGAGAAAACCTGTACTCTACGTTTTCTCATGGTGATGTATCAGATTTTGATTTAAATGATCTTTTCTCCGAATTAAAAGTGTTACAAGTAACATTGCCAAACGAATTACTATCATCCATTGAAATTCTTGAATTTGTCAAAGCCATAGATTGTTATCCAAATGTTTCTGTAGCTTATAGAATTTTATTAACAGTACCTATGACTGTAGCATCTGCCGAGAGAAGTTTTTCAAAATTAAAATTAATAAAGACTTACTTGAGATCATCAATGTCGCAGGAAAGATTAAGTGGATTAGCAATTTTATCTATCGAGAAAGACATATTGGAAAACATTGATGCTGATGATATTATTAATGATTTTGCATCTCGAAATGCTAGAAGAAATCGTCTAATTTAATTTTTTGTGTTTTTGGTTTTGAAGTTGGCGGGATAAATGAGGGCAAACCGAAGGATGAACACTGAAGTGGCTAGTGACTTTAGCAAAAAGGGCCCCAACTTGACATCTCGCCCCGGGCCCTCAAAAAGTCAGGACCGGGCCTGGTGTGTGGTTGGCTGGTTTCTTGGTTACCTAGAAAGGTGGGAACTTCTTCATATCTCCCGTAATTTATAAACAAACCCAAAATAAATAAGAACATTTTTCTGTCAAACAACAACCTTTTTGTATCTACACCAAACTACCTTAGCAATTAGCATCCCGCCCTAAGCGGGGTATATGGTATGATTTCAGGTGGTTTTAAATTTTCTGATGTGCACTGTAAGTCTGTGACATAGTCTTAAGCTCTAAACTCATAGTTTCTGAAATCTCTGCAAGAGAAAATGTTTGTATGAGAGCAATGGTAGTTGATTTAGCAGGAAAAATTTAGTGGGAACAACTGACCAATTGAATTTGCAGTGGCTGATAAGATGACAAGGGAATGAGGGTAACTGAAAGCTGAACTGAAAATAAATAGATCATAAGGTTGACTTAGTTGTGTTGGTTTCAGTCAGTATGCTCTTGTTGGCTGTTGACCTTAGCTAGGTGATTAGGTGGCTGTTGAAAGCTTTGCCACCTAGCAGGCAAGTCATGCTTAAGAATCTGCAGATTATAAACTAATCAGCTTCCATAAAATAGAAAGTACAAATGGGAGGAACCATTCAATCTCCATCCTAGATAATTTCCAATAAAATGAAACCCCACTCATATATTAAAATTCTTTTCCAGCAACAGAACTGACAAACAAAAGATAATGAAGGGATTTACGAACTAAAACACAAGACTAAGGGGTTACGGAAAAAAGTCATGTTAAAAGCGATCACCCTAAACATGATAAGGATCTTATGAAAGAGAAATTCTTTAAGCAACCACCACCCAAATATCTATTCCAATGTACGTTGTTAGTCAGAACAACAACAACTCATTAACTCAGTGCACTCTCTAAAATATTCACCACAGTAGATATTATAAGCCTTCTTGTTGCATCAGTGTGCATGCATCATTTTGTTAGCTTCATCATCTTCTCTAATTCTTCGCCATTTTTCTACACATCATCGCTGCATATGTCTATCAGGTCTAGCAGAAGCTAGTTAAAATGAGTGTTCCCATGCTCATAACCTTTAGTGTTAAATAATTCAGGTTTTTATATGTTGGCCATATGTTAATATTAGAAATTTAACCTTATGTTTTTTTTGTTCTATTCAATTTCAGTAGCCTTTTGTTGCTAGCTCGTCATACATAGGAGGTGATGCAGCATTCTTATCATAAGCAGTCCTTCTCTCGAATTCTTGTATTGCCATGCCTTTGATGCTAACAGAATCTTCAAAGTTTCCTGATGTATTTCTGTCAGAAAAATAGGGTAAACATTCTTCAGACTTCGCATCTGCAACAAGATAAGAGAGTAAGATTTCATGAAACAAGCCTTTACTAAACTCATATTAAGACTTAAAAGTCGAATAAGCCTTTAATTCTAGTTGATTACCTTCTTTGAGTGAGTCAAGATATTTCTTGAGTAATCCCAACTCCGTTCTTGCAAACAGTTGAATAGTTTGATAACCCAAATCAGAGGCATCACTGACATAATCCTGTGAAACTTGTTTCCCTTGATTCTGATGTTTTTCCAAGTATATTGCTAATGAACTTTTATGACTTTCTGTGAAATCAGACTCTGAAGCATAAAATGTAGGACATGAAATTTCTGTTCTACTAGTTTGTAAACACTGATTATACCACTTTCCATGATCTTTTTCTTTTGAAAAACTCAATCTTCTATTCACCTTTGTCCTCAATGTACTCGAAATATGGTCTTTAGATGAAAAAAGGCTAGTATTATTCCTGCTAATAATGTTGTTGCTGGGAGTTGAAAATGAACACTTGAAACCTTCTTGAACAACATGGACCTGAGAACTGAAACTTATGGATATAGGTAATGGAGTCTCCATATTTAAAGCTCGAAACCACTATCAATATTTACCTAATCACGAAAAGACATAGGATTTCCATTACTTAAGGTTAGTTAATCAATAAGGTATAGTTTTTCCTACTTATTTTATCTCAAAATCGAGTTGCTTGAAATAAGGCTATCTGGTCTGAATTTATCTTATCATGGTATAGTATAATTTATCACTTCTATGGCAATTGTTGCTTTATTTCATGAAGATTGTAAACATATTTTGAATTTAACATTAAACATTAAACATGGAAAGACAAAATTCACTATATAAGTGATTATGCTCTAATAACATATAATTAATATTTTGATTCTATCAAAAAAATCGTTTTATTGGTGTCCGCACTTGAATTAAGTGAGTATATATAATTCCTTATCCCTTTGTCTCCTCTTTTTTATTTTAATCACTTAACAATTAATAACTTGATGAATTTTTTTTACTAGCGTAAATTGCTTGTTGCTTGAATATGCATAGGAATGTGTGCGTGTAATGTATTTTTCTGGTAGAAAAAGGGGCTATAAAGTATTTTAAAACAGCAATAACCAGGTTACAAAGTTCCTCCATATATGGTGCAAATAGTTGTAAGGCATTAAGTTACAGACCCATTAGGTAAACATCTATGAAGTTCCGCTTCATATGAATTCTTAATTACAATAGAAGATCGGGATTTGCATAATAATAGTCGTGAACATTTCCTGATTTCCCTCCTTTGCATCCTTTGTCAGCACGACAGCTAGTTGGTTTGTTTTCCTACCCTGGTACTGAGCCTCATCTCTGAACAAAGTATTTTCAGTTCCCTGCAATCCATAATTATGTTAGTTAACTCATCTACATTGCTTTGAGGATGATTGATCATGTTGATGCTTTCCTTCTTATCAGAAGCTAACACTACAAGAAATAAGGGTTATAGCAACACCCTTTTATGTAACAGTTTTACCGTTGTTGCTATAGTATAGTTATTGCAACGGTTAAATAATCATTCATTTGATTAGACATTAACTTTAGAAAAGCGTTACCGTAGAAAAGTTATAGCAATAGTTGTTAATTAAATTTTTTTTATTGCAACAGTTTATCTTTCTAGTCTTTTAAGGAAATATTGCTAAAATTTTTTTGTCAACCATTAAAATGTGTTAATAAAATTAGGCTAATTTTTTTTCTTCCTCCCTTCCACGTTCAGTGTACAGTTTTCTCCTAAAACCTTTCATCCTCTTCGTTCTCCTTGGTCCATCCTCTTCGATTTTTCAAGCATCCGAATTGGGGATTAGGTATTTACACAGGTGATTTGATCTTTACACTGACGATTGGTATCTAAATTGGAGTTTAGAAAAATGAGCAATTGGCGTTCTGAATTGTGAGAAGAACAAGGTTAGTTTATATATTTCGATTCGAACTTGGTCTTAAAATTCACAACTTAAGTTGTATTTTGAATTGTTAGTCATTTTTGTGTGGTTTTGAGGCTTAAATTAGGGTTTCTTCATTAGTGAATTCGTATGATTTAATTTTATGAACATCCTTGTTTTAACCTTGTTCTAGCGATTCATATTCCATATAACTATTATGCATTCGATTTTTTTCTGATTCCTGAATTAATTTTAACTTTTCTATGTATGCTATTTGATTCTATTTTCTTTACCCTATACGATTGTATTCATGCTCACCCTAGATATATAATTTTGTGACCGTTTTCCTGTACTTTCGTATGATTTAATTGGGGATTTTTTTTTTGAGTCTACAATGTCAGTCAAGTGTAAGAAGTGATTATTCTGGATGATTACTTCCATGGAAATTTCTATATGTTCTTGAATCTCCCTTTTTCTAATTTATGAACTTGTTGGTAGGTAGAATTTTTGAACATGCTTTCTCTAAAAAGCCAAAAACTATGTGATGTGGGCTTAATAATTGCCTCCACCACGAGGCCCAAAGAAGCCATAATATCCTATCAAGCCATCTTAACTGACCCATGGCTCAAGCCTAGGAAGTAGGCTTGGACCTTAGGTGTTCAAACAAACATAAAGGCACGACTTTAAGTGGGGAAGCCCATGATCTCTGGCCCATTTTATAAAAGGCCCATGATTGACGGCTAAGGGACACGTGTCCCAAATCCCCAAGGGGGCACGCATCCCATAGATAGGGTTGAGGGATCACTTCCCGAGAAACCCTAGCCCTATAAAAGGCTCAGATCCCAAGGTAAGGGGCAATCAATTCATTCCCACCAACCAAAAACTATCATTGCTCTGCCTTCTCTCTATAAATTACTTCTCTCTCTAGCTTATACTTACTTAAGCACCGGAGGGAATATTCCTACGGGGATATTCTTGTTTTGCAGGTTCCCAGAAATTCGTGCCAGGTCATACTTGATACCTCCGAGGAACGCGTGACACATCAGCACCATAAAAGATCCCACAACATTTGGGGCCGTCTGTGGGGAGGTACAGTGTCATGGCTGAACTTCAATCTGAGTGCGGAAAACCCCAGGACAAAACGGGACCCCCAGTCAGGGGAGGGGTGTCTAAAGATAGGTCCAACAATCATTGTGACGCGGAAGCTAGCCGGCCTGCTGCCGCGAGTTCTGTGCAGCCCTTGTTGAATGGCGCTCACGAAGTCAATCCTAAGCACGATAATGGCAGGATGATAGAATCTTTATTAGAAGATCCCGACTCACTTATGAAAGGACGCACCCTGGAGAAGGAGAGTCGGCATGTAAAAGAGGAACGTCCAGGAAGATGGACGAGACGAACTTCACAGAAGAATGATGAGGCCCAGGGTCATCACTCTCTCAAGACTCCTAGAAGACAGCATGAGAGCGTCATCTTGAGAAAGAATGCCCGCGGCACTGAGGAGAAAAGAAGGCGAAGGAGGTCGTCCTCTAGGGGCTCCTTTATATTCAACACGGCTCTTGAAAACATCCTCCTGGCTGAGGGACCGAGTCTGGGAATAGAACCGTCCCCCCGACGACTGACCACCTCCAGCCAACAGGCCCCTTTTTGTGCTTTCCACAACGATGAAGGACATGACACCCAAAATTGTCGGATGTTGAGGAAGATATTAAGTGATCACGCAGCTGAAGGACACCTCCGCCAGTACATCCATTTAACGGACGCAGACAAAGAAATGAGCCTCACCTTTAAGAAGTATTCAGGCGAAAGAGTTATGGTAATATCAGGGGGAATAGCTGTAGGAGAACCATGTAAGGAAGGACGGAAAATAGGCCCATCTTATCTTCGCCCTACACAGACGAATCTACCCTCTGTAGAAATTTCCAAAGACGATTACAGAAGGGCGGCAGCACCATATGACGATGACCCTCTGGTTATAGAGATTAAGGTGGCTAACCTCAAGGTGAAGAGAGTACTGGTGGACACGGGGAGCTCGTCCGACATAATCAGTCTGCAATGTCTACGGAAATTAAAGCACGATCCTGAAGCCATAGAAAAGGTGTTCGGGCCCTTGGCAGGATTCGGAGGGAGCATCGTTCGTCCAATCCACTTCATCTTACTCCCGGCCTCTATTGGAGTTCCCTCAGTTACCAATGAAGACGCCAATTGGGAAATGATGAAGGCAGCCTTGGATTTCTTACCAGAAACAAGAGGAAACACGGCTCTACGACAGCAGCTATACAAACTCCGAATGACGAGGGAGTACAACAAAAGGGTTTCTAGAAGAATACTAAAAGTCAGAGATTTTGTGCTTAGAAAAATGGAAGCCGTCGGACACGCCAACGAAAAGGGAAACTCACTCCTACTTGGGAAGGCCCATATGAGATTTACGAGGAGGTTCGAGACGGAACATACCGGATCCAAGACATGCAGGGACGTCCGATTTTGCGTACATGGAATGCGGATAACCTCAAGAAGTACTTTTTTTAGATTAACACTTATGTTATCTTGATTATATGTTTTGTAAAGACGTCCAAAACTTAGACGCACCATGTAGCATGCTTTAAACATTAAATGAAAAATTCCCCGCAAGCCGGCATTGCTGGGAAATCTTTATGACAAATATGTTACCAAATTCTTTGGAGAAATGCAAACTAACATTCTCCCAAGAAATAAAGACTAGTCGTCTAAAGGCCTAAGAAGTGGCCCAGATTAGCACCCTCACTAGGCTGATCACCTAGAACACAGGGGTCACACATTTCTAAAAATAGCTATATAAAGTAGCTAAAGACCTCGGCAAAAAGACCAAGGCAGGCATCTGACGTCTCAATTTAGAGGCGTCAGATATAATCGTAGAATCAATCACAAATAAACAGATGACAAAAGCTAAAGAGCAATAAAAACGTTCAAACGATGCCATGTCATTCCAAAAATTAGTCATAATTACAAAAATTATGCACATAGTGCCACTAAGCAAGGAGTCACGAAAACAAGCTCAAAATAAATACAAGACGCCTAGAAGCTCTCATTCATCATCCTCGCTGGGAACAAACTCGGGAGGCGTGCGTCCTTCCTTCTGAGCCTTCTCCACCTCAATCTGATAGGTGAGGAACTTCTCGAACCAGCTGAAGGGACGTTCACTGGAAAATTCGGCATTCCATGCAAGTTCCATGCCCCTTCGGGTTGATTTCTCACCTAGCATGGCCGACTTGTCGAGAACACTCTTTGACGAAGCAACCTCCTTGCGAGCCGCCTCCAGCTGGACCTCCAACTCCTTAAACTGAGTCTCAAGATGAGAAAACTCAGCTTCCTTCTCCATAATTTTCTCAGAAAGGTCCTCCATTTGAGAAAAGTTCTGATCAATTTGCAGGAGACGACCCGCGTTCTCAGCACGTTGGGAGGCCAGGGAGTTGGTCACAGCGTCAATCTCCTCCCGCCTGTCAAAACGAAGTTTCTCCAGCTCAGCAAAATGCTGATCGCCACAATGACTAGCCAGAAGACGGTGTCGAGCCTCTTCGTGCACCAAAGCAGTGCGCCACTTCTTTAGCGAGTCCAGCAGGATGAACATCTGCACAAAAACAGCAAGAGTAAAACACAAGAGAAACAAGAATATGTAAATAATAAAGGCATAATGAAACTCACATCCAGTGCCGAGGACTGCATAGCGGCAAGCATATTCTCGGCCGCCTTAGGAAGGGTCTCAACATACTTGGGAGGAATGGCATTGCGCATCAACGTCATTATCCTCCTTCGGTCATGAGAATTGAACCCGCCTGAAGAAGGGATCTGATCCAATTCAGCATCAATGTCTTTCTGAGGGTCGAGTATTTCTATGGGAAAAACAACGGCCTTAGAATCCCTAGGAGAGACTATAGAACTGCTAGACGAGGAACGGCAGGTGGTTACGATATTGGAGTAAAACTTACCCCCAAAATTCCTAGCTCTTTCCGCCGCCTTTAGAGGAATATTCCGGCGAACGACTTCAGCAATCCCCGCAAGAGGATCGACCGTCGCTCCAGCTTTCCGAAAGCTAGGAGAAGCGGATGCAGTCTTAGGGACGGCAAACACCTTAGGAGCCTTCGAAGTCGTTGACTTGAAGACGGGTTTCCCTGTGCCGCCATCCCTGCGCTTGGAAGAGGGTGCCGCGTCCGTGACCGCCTTCCTCGCATTCTAAAGAAACAAAAATATATAAGTTGCAAACTATAATGGGAATTACATAGGAAGGCTTGAACAATACCTTCTCCTCAGCAACAAAAGGGGGAGCCATCTGCTCTGGGACGGCTTGCTCGGCCGCCTGCTGACGCTGCCAAGCCTTAAAGGTGCTGGCGTCCAGTACCTTTGCCAGCCAGGACGACATATCCACTTGACCTTTGGAGGCATCGTCTAGCTTATCCATGGCCTCGTCTTAAAAAACAAATAAAGACATTAGTAAAGTAGTTTTGATGAAACAGTGAAAGATTTGAGGTATAGATACATTACCTCTCGGCATATACAGACACAAGCCCACAGCCGAGAGGAAAACGGGATCGGCCAGTTGATCCAGATGAGGCAATCACCCCTCGGGTATGTAGGTCGTCTTGTCCTTAACTATGAGCGGCTTGGCCTTGAACAAAGACGAGATCCGTTCCCAGAGAGCGGCGGAGACCGGAGGGAAAGAGCTGCCCTTTCCAACCAAGTTGGGCTTAACAGTCCAACGTCTCATCCGCTCGCACATTTCCAAATTGGTGGTTTTGATAACCACCCACTTTTTTCTCCAGTGATGCCATTTGGACGCCTTGCCCATCACCGTCCGATAAGCTCCCTTGTACGTAAGAATTAGCCAACCCGCGGCAGCTTTGGAAACTTGGGACATGGAGGCGATCCTCAGGAACGCCGGGAAGGAGGGAGTTATACCTTCGAGCTCACAACAGGAGATATAGCCGAACACACTAGCCCAAGAGTTGGGGGACATCTGGTTCAGGCCAATGTTGAAGCCGTCCAGCAATTCCACCACAAAGGGGTGAGGAGGGAATCTCATGCCAAGCTTCAGAATGGAGCTATACACGGCGAATTCCCCTTCCACTAGTCCAAAGCTGGTGCAGTCCATACCAGCCAGCATAGGAAACTTATACTCCGAACCTAGATTCAGAGACTTCCCATAATCCCTCCCCTGAATGGTGAGGAACGTCAGCCACGGCTGAAGTGGGAAGATTGCGCTTGGGTGAAGGTGACCTTCCTCCCCACCTGACGTGCTCGCCGGCGCGACATTGGCGCGCTCGTTTAAGGGGACGTCCTCCTCCATGGGAGAAGAAGATTCCCCTTCGAATTGTTCTTCGTCTTCTATTCGCGTCATTAAATCCTGCACAGGCTGAAGACTTGGCTCAAGACGAGGGGCATTACTTGAAAAGAGAAGGCGTCAAAAGGACAGGTTGACGCCCTCAGTTTGACGTAACCCTTACATAGTTAAGAAAAGAGAATTGGGAAGGATCAAAATCAACAAACAAATTTTCCCAAAATAAAGCATTACATGATAGATCAAAGAGAATTTTTGAAGAAACTTGATGAAGAACTGCAAGAACAGGGCTTTGAAGATTGTGGCGGCGCTACAGTGGATTTCGGTGGATGTAGGACGTCGGAAACCGCCTTCTCTTATAGCTCTCAAATAATCACTAGAAATGAGGGGGAAAGTCACTCAAAATGGCCACTTATTTATAGAGGGGTAAGAAATGATTAACCCTGCCACGCGTCGTCATCCCATTGAACACTCCAAGAGCAGTGAAAACTAACGTCTGTTTTCACTCCTCATGAGGGGCAAATGATGTGGGCTTAATAATTGCCTCCACCACGAGGCCCAAAGAAGCCATAATATCCTATCAGGCCAGCTTAACTGACCCATGGCTCAAGCCCAGGAAGTAGGCTTGGACCTTAGGTGTTCAAACAAACATAAAGGCACGACCCTAAGTGGGGAAGCCCATGATCTCTGGCCCAGTTTGTAAAAGGCCCATGATTGAAGGCTAAGGGACATGTGTCCCAAATCCCCAGGGGGGCACGCATCCCGCAGATAGGGTTGAGGGATCACTTCCCGAGAAACCCTAGCCTTATAAAAGGCTCAGATCCCAAGGTAAGGGGCAATCAATTCATTCCCACCAACCAAAACCTATCATTGCTCTGCCTTCTCTCTATAAATTACTTCTCTCTCTAGCTTATACTTACTTAAGCATCGGATGGAATATTCCTACGGGAATATTCTTGTTTTGCAGGTTGCCAGAAGTTCGTGTCAGGTCATACTTGATACCTCCGAGGAATGCGTGACACGTCAGCACCGTAAAAGATCCCACAACACTATGGGTAGAATTGATAGAATGTTTATAACAAAATGATTGATATTGGTAAATTTGTGTTCAGAAAGTTGATGCATCTACTATTTAGAAGACCGTGAGTATCTTTGCACCGCCACTATTTTGATATTGGTAAATAGTTGATGCCTACTATTTTGATTTGTTATTTGCTTGGAAGTTCTAAAGTCTCTTAATTTTTTTGTCAATTCATGTTGATGGTGGTTTTCCCACCTGAAATGAATTTTGTTGAGAAAGCCATCTTTGTAAAAAAAAAATAAACAAACTATTCACTGTACAGGAGCCACAAAGGAAACTTTCCTTGGACACTGAGGTTGCAGCAACGTTACAGGTATCTATTTCGTAATGAAAACTTTCAGTGACTCGTTTTTTTTCATTTGTCACTAACAATGCATTCGTATCTTGCATATGATGACTTTTTTTTGCACTTAAAATCTGCATACTTGACAATGTGTATTGCCTACTTGCTTGGGAATTATGATGATCGAGAGGCATTGTAGTACTTTCTGCATCCCATATTCTTAGTATATAAAGTAATCTATAAAGTTTTATTCTGCTGATTTAAGTGGGTGGAGAAGATAGATTTATTGACAAAAGAAATGAGGCAGAAGGAATACTATAAGACTGCATTTTGTTGTTTCCTATTTAATGTGAAAGTTCTGTTACAATTTCTTTCAGTGGATGCTTCAGCCATATAATTAACACATAAGACTGCATTTTGAAGTTGTCTATTAACATTTAATAACAATAGTAACTTTATACCACTGCTGAAAACTCTGAATGCTCATTATATGGAATGTGTAACTACCCCGTATTTCAGGTTTATATATAGTCACATCTTATGGACATGAACCGATGTTCATGTTAGCCAACCCCAATTATTTTGAGACTAAGGCTTAGAAGAGGAAAAAGGAGGTTCATTTCCCGAGTTTGCTTCATCTATTTTATATTATTTTATTTTTGTAATATGATTGCTTACAACTCTGTTATTATACTTTTTTGAAATATGGTTGCTTGTAACATTGCCTTGCTGCTGTTTCAGCTTTGCCTTGGCTACATAGTTAAGCTATCTCCATTATGTATCCTCCTGTTGGTGTTTTTAGGTACTCTCTATCTGACTTCCTTTGCGTTTCCCCCTTTGATGCCCATATTTTCATTCTACCCTTCCCCTTTCTTCTGCATACATGTAATGACCTGAGTTGTTGAATGGGCAGCCTGATTTCACCCGATTCCACCCCTATCTTTTTCCATTTTTAAACCCATTCTCATAGAAAGAGTTTCAGCCACGACATTTTCTTCTATTCTTTCCTCAAACCTTGAAATTTTGTACCTTTGGCAGATTTTTGAACTTAATGATGACGAGGACCTTCCGCTGGTGCTTGATAATAAAGTGCTATGAAAAATGATTACTGACTAGACACAACTTTATCCCTTATCTTGATTTCAAAATTCTCCATCGTACTTATTAATGTAAAATAATTGATCCAAGCACAAAATACATTACTACTGTCATTTCTTGTCTTAGCAGTCCTGCAAAACCTTTGAGTAAGCATTTGTTGGGTATAATACACTACAATATTAAATAAACTAAACAATCTTTTTGATTGTCTTAACCTGTAGGTTTATAGCAGGGTAAACCAAATATGTAAAGAATTTGATTGACATTAAAATAAAGTAGAGGACATGATTTTTTCTATGTTCCAAACAAAAATTAGCAAGAATCTTTAGGAAAGAGGATTACTTAAACAGAGCTCTTAACTGAGTTAACTATGCGGCACTCAAGTTAAAAAATGTAAACGCCAGGGCACCAAATGAAAAATAGTGAAAATACAGGCAGTCGGGCACCAAAGTGAAAGAGTGCAAAACCTCAGGGTATCAAAGTGGAAAGTTTAAGATTCTCCCCTAAGGCTCTAGTTTCTAGGAAACCAATAGGCCTTGATCAACCAAAGAGTTTTCACCTTGCATGAACCCCTTCAACTCCCTACAACTCATTTACATTTATATGCCCTGTAATAATACCTTTTAATCATCTCCTAAAAATCACTTCCTGGAAACAGAAGGCCTGCAACATTTTCTCTAAAAAATGGTACAATAAAATTTCTAAATCAGCTAGAAATCCCACCAAAATAAACAACAACGATCAAATCCTTTGTATCTACTGATAATGCATAGGCTGAACAAATCCCGTTCATCCACTGATAATGCATGATAGTTTTAAATTTCCAGTTTACATTACACATTAATAGAAGGTTTGTTGTTGGTTAATCCAGGCAGGTAGTGATTTTCAACACCTCATGAGTTTAGGAAAATTCACTATGTCTTGTAGTATGCTAATCGTTCCTGACTATTCAAGCTGGAAAATTGTTCTAAGAAGGCTGATTGATTTCATGGTCCTACATCTACTGAAGACGTACAAAGATGTGATCTAGAAGATTATGAAAATAATTTCTCAGAATGAATAAAACAGTTAAGTAGACAGAAAAATACAGCAAATATCAGCAGAACCTTGAGAAGTTAATAATGCAAAAACAAATCCGAACAGCGCGCAATGAAGTAAGTTAATATTTGGTACAATACATACATCATCAAAACATACTTCAGTTTACATACCCAACAACAACTAAGAATACCTAACAACAATACTCAAGCTTTTTACGCTAAGACAAAAGAAGAGTCGCAGTAGGACAAAGATCTTTTAGGGTTGTTGCCTTTGGTAATGCACTGTGCCAAGGCGGTTGTTCCTCCGTTGTCTTTGCATGTACTTGATTAGTTTTTATCTTTTAACATATACCTATTCTAATCATTTTTTTGTCTTGTATGTAGTACTTTCCTCAACTTCTTGCCACTTATTCTCAAGCGATGATTAACGAGACACGGGATACTTTGGTTACATATTTTTTCAAGCAAAAACAAGTTATCAATGATCGAATTGATGAAGATGAAGAAAATGATCTTTTGGACTTTGGTCATGAATAATCTTTGTAGTTAGTGCATATTGAAACTTTCTAACATTTTTTTTGGGAATCTCGTAGCAAGTTAATACATTTGAAGTACTTTGGATTTGAACTTGTAATTCTCACAGTAGTTTTATTTAGTTTATAAATTGTTTTGGAGAACAAGAAGTTGGTACATTGGTCGATTTGGAGAATTTTTATGAATATATATAGAGTTGATGGATTATTAAATGTCAATTGAGACAATTTGGATATTGGATGGCATCTAACAGGCACCATGTAATTTGAAAATATATTATCTGTCAATAATTTATTGGTTGCAGCAGCCATTTAAAATTTAATAAAAAAATTAACAAAAATCAAAGCAACCAGATATTTAATAAATCTGGTTTCTTAGACTACAGACGTTCATACCCAAAAGAGTATCAAAGAAACCATAGATGCTTAAATTACAGTCTCTTAAAAAAATCAAAGGAACCGCACTTTGTAACAAAGTGGTTTCCTAGTACAGTCAAAGAAACCGCATATTTTATCAATCCGGTCTCCTATTCTTTGTATTTAAATTGACAGGAAATAAACAAAGAAACCAGTTTTTTGTCAAAGTAGGTTTCTTAGATATATCAAAGAAACCAGGTAAAAACTCCGGTCTCTTATGCTAAGAGACCTACTACCTAGGCACCGTATAAAGTGAGGTTTCTTTGCCTTGTTTTGCCCGGTTTCTTAGGCTATTTTTGTAGTAGTGATGCAATTATTGCTTGATTTATAGTCTTGAGCATTACGATTTTGCATGAGGCTTCAACACAATCCATGCCGTGATTTTGTTTGTAACCTTTAGCAACTAATCTAGCTTTGTGTGTGAACACAATCCCATGTTTTGATGGTTGTTATTCTTAAAACCAATTTGCAACCAATAGATGTAAATCATTCTTGCAACTCAACAAAATTTCAATTTGTCATTAAAACACTAAGTATGTTTTATGGCCTTTAACCATCTAAAACATTTGAGTCTATATATGGCCTCTAACCATTTTAGGGAATCTGGGTTTCGTCATAGCTTTCTTATAAGTCACAAACTCATTAATCTGTATGATAATAGTTTGACTGCAAGTTGTAGGTTTCTTCACTATTTAATAGAAGAATCTCATAGTTTCATTGACCTGAACTCTATGTTTCTTCACTATCTAATAGAAGAATCTCATAGTTTCAGCGAATTGAACTCTATGCCTACTTGGGTGAACATCAAACAATAGAATATCAACAGACACTTTGATAGTCCTTTGAATATTCTTTTCTCCTTGAAGCACTTGTAAAGTCTTCTAAGAGATGTCTATTCTTTAAAGCCACATCTAAAGTCCTTAAAGAATAAGTATTCGAATTTTCTGAAGAACTTCGAAAAGCCTCCGGAACGTCCGTTTATGTTTGTTGTTCGCCTCGAAGACTTTCGAGGTCTATTTTCTCCCACTTGTCATTTTGGAAACGAATCTCCAAAAGGACACTATTTCGAGCAAACAAACATTATGTTCTCAAAATTTGTGGTAGAAACAATACCCTTGTGTCTCATTTGAACAAATCACAATGAAACATATACCTATACTTGGGCCTTAGTTTGTTGAATAACAAACACTAAGCTCCCATTGAGTTTAGCAACTCTTTGGATATATATATTATTGAAAAGATATTATGTTATTCGTACCACCTTAGATTCAACGGTTTTTTCATGAAATGCCCTTGAGGTTTGCAATAATGCACCAAATACCCCTGCGCGTTTCAAAATTCATATAATACCCCTATTTTTTCCAAACTGTTCATAAAATACCCCTATTATGACTTTCCGTTAGTCCTCCGTTAAGTCATGTTTATAATTCATAAAATACACCTACATATAAAGTTATTGCATAATATACACCAATTTATAAAGTTCTTTGCACCAAATACCCAAACTCCTTTAAAACTGCAGAATTTGAATTCAACGGCTAGTTTGAATTTCTAATTTTCCTAACAATGAAGTAGAACCGTTTGTAACAAATTTCCAGCAATAAATAGGAATTATATTCCATAAAAAGCCGATTAATTTGCAGAGTAGCTTTACAAAAACTCTGATTATATTGCCATTGCCATTACATTTGAAAGTCTATAAAAGTTCTTGAAAATTCAAAGTAAGCCGGTAATAATACCCTTGCAATGAACATTTACAATCACTCTTGTACTACAATGCATCACATTCTTGGTTACCTTGCTTGAGCCATTTCCACCCTTAAATAGAAAGAACCACACCGGTAGAACGCAAATTAGCTAGTCCTGCAGTCCCAATTGGTCGAAGATATAGGTACAGCTAGCGTCCAGAGTCTCTAAACCGCATTCATTTCGAGCACAATACTTCAATGCTCCCAAAAGCACCATAGGTTGCGCAATTGATATGATCATACATTCATACTGTCGCATCCACGAAACTCAACCTAAATTCTAACTATACAACCCAAAACACAAAGAAAAACCACAAACCTAATCCTAAAAAAAATCTCCTTCTGAGTTCTAATTGCTTGAAAATTATCCCTAACATGAGTAATAAAATTGGAAAAACAAAATTACAGAACAATGAACAATCAAAATTGTCAATAATAAGCACACAACACTCAATCTAGCTTCAATTCATTACAATCCAATAAATCAATAACATTTTAACAAAATATTCTGAAATTTTAGCCGAAATTTTATAAAATTTTAACTGGAAAACACTAAAAATTACCTGGTGCACCGCAAACTGAGGTCATTGCAGGATCTATCACACATTTTCTCTCCCCGTTATCCGTTTATAATTATGCAATTCAACTTCCTGGTCATTATTTTTGCACAAATTATTCAACAATTCAACGAAATTATAAGAAAAATTGAATCAAACCAAAGATAAAAACACAATTGGCAATTTAGCAGCTCACAACTTGAATAAATAAAGAAGGAAAGTTGAATCAAACCTTCATCCTCGTCATCCTCAGGCAAAGGGAAATCAATCCAAGTCTCAGGATGCATAGCATGATAGCAACATCCCTAGCAAACGACCCGGTCTCAAAACCCTAATTTCTCCCACCGAAATCGCCGCAGAATTCACCCACCATGACCACGCCAACAACGGACGTTTCTGGTGTTGCCCCGCCTCCGTCATCTCCGCCCAACGATGGTGGAAGCTCCTCTTCCTCCGCCAACCTGATTTTTTCTAATTCTCTCTCCTCCGCTCCGGGATCAACTCCTCCCGCCGTCTTCTCCTCCCCTTAATCAACGCCTCTCACCTTGATGAAATCTCACTCGTCGACAACGCCAATGGAGGAGATAGAGAGTTGACCGGGTCACCGATGCCATCGACGGTGCACCAGAGAAAGTCAAATCCTGACCGAGGTTGGCGACGGTAGCGGGGGCTAAGATGGTGACGGGGTGAGGAGTGGTGTTGGTTCAGTGGGAGGAGAGAGAAAGTTTGGGTGGGTTGGGTGGGAGAGAGAGAAAGTGTACAGATGAATGGGATTTAAGCCACATAAGGGTAAAAACGTAAATTCATACTAACGGAGGACTAACGGACGTTAAATCCAAGTGTATTTTATGAACAGTTGGAAAAAATAGGGGTATTCTATGAATTTTAAAACGCGCAGGGGTATTTGGTGCATTATTGCAAACCTCAGGGGCATTTCATGAAAAAACCGTAGATTCAATTAACTAGATTTAGCCTAAGGTATTATGTTATTCGTACTTAATTATTTGGCAAATTATTAAGCTTAGTTTAACCTTAAAACTATATGAATACTTGAGAATATGGTGTATATAAATTATGATTTCCATCACCTATTTATAGGGTAGGATTATCGGAACTACAAACCTACTAGGATTCAATTTATCTAATTCAATTAGAATTAGACTTAAATTAAATTTTTTGATTTTAGTGTTTAGCTTAACAACTAACTCTAGTAGTTTTAGGAAAATAATCTAACCGGACAAATCCTAACCAACCAAGGATTCGAGGCTTGCACGAACCACACACGAGCAGCCCACGAGGGGCGCTACTGTGCGCGGGCGGAGCTCGGCCCAACAAGCAGCCACGCGGCCCACAACGTGGGCGCTGCTGCTGCTGGCCTTGCTTTGCTCGGCTGGGCCTGGCCTTGGCTTGCGCTTGGCTGGGCCTGCCTTGCTAGGCGGGCTGCTGCTGCTGTGTTGCCTTCGCGCGGGCTTCGCTAGGCGCAGGCCTAGATTCGTGCTAGGCAATGCGTCTAGCAAGCATGTCCGATTTTTATTTCGTACGTCGCGCTTCCGATTTATTTTCCGATTCTGGAATTCATTTGCGATTCGAACAATATTTAATATTTTCGATTCCAGAATTAATTTCTGTTTCGAACAAATATTTAATATTTCCGATTTCGGAATTTTTTTCAGATTCCGATAATATTTCCGTTCCGGCAATATTTCCGATTCCAGCAATATTTCCATTTCCGATAATAATTTCCGATACGTACCATGTTCCGACAACATCTACGACTTGGATAATATTTATATTTCCGATACGATCCATATTTCCGTTTCCGACAATATCATCGTTTCCGGAGTATTCATAATTTGCCTTTTGATGATTTCAGCTCCCACTGGAACCGAGATCCGTCGATTCCGAATATCCATAAATGGAGTATTTAATTCACTTGAATACTTGATTCGTTTATGTACTATTTGTGTGACCCTACAGGTCTAGTCAAGAGTAAGCTGTGGATTAATATTATTAATTCCACTTGAACTGAAGCGACCTCTAGCTAGGCATACAGTTCACTTGATCTCACTGAATTATTAACTTGCATAATTAATTAATACTGAACCGCATTTATTAGACTTAGCACTGAATGCATACTTGGACCAAGGGCATTATTTCCTTGTTGTGCTATGCTATTAGCAAAGATAAAATAAAATAGATCATACGATAAAATGCTAGAACACCTGCTAGACATATGCAGAACAGTTGACAAACCTTCTAGACATATGCAGCGATGATGTGAAGCAAAATGACGAAGAATTAGAGAAGATGATGAAGCTAACAAAATGATGTACGCACACTGATACAACAAGAAGGCTTATAACGTCTACTGTGGTGAAGATTTTAGGGAGTGCACGGAGTGCATACCTTCTCATTGATTATTAGGGGCTTGAAGGCCAACAACAATACAGGCTAACAAGTCCCCCTAGACATCCTTATTAGACACTAATCCTCAATACCTGAGTGATTTGAGATTACTTGTTTGAGAACTGCTTACTTTGACGTTGTCAAGCGTCGTACCGTAAAAGGAGACTATAACGGCAACGCTCAGGTAATCACCTACCAAACGAAGTCTAACCTCAAGATCACAAGATTGGGATTGTCCTCCCATAAATCGGGATGAGATGCCGAAAGTTTTATAAGGCCACTCGGAGAGCTAGAAACTGTAAAATGCAAGGCCGCACTCAGATGAATCATAGGCTATGATTATCTGCTTATCTGATCATTTGAAATCTAACACCAAGAAATACCTCTGGACATAATAAGTATGACTACTCTTACCTTATGTTCATGAGCAGACATCAAGCGACACACTTGTCCCTAAGGACAAGTGGGAGACTGAAGGAAATAATGCCCTTGGTCCAAGTTTGCATTTAATCATTTAATGTTAAGTCTAATAAATGCGGTTCAGTATTTATTAGGATTTTTGGGTATTTACTACCTAGAAAAAACATCACTTTTGTATTTACTACCTTATGAAGATTTTATTTTAAATTACTACCTTAAAGTTCCAATTTATTTTTATTTACTACCACTTTTCAGTTTTCCCATTTTAAAATTGAAATATCTCTTTCGTTTTTTAATCATTTTAAGTGATTCAAATCCCATTCTTTTCATTTATGTGTAAGGATTCCATATGGATCTTGCTTTTAAAATTCTGCAAAAGGTAAAACGAATTAAATATTATTTGTAAAAATTTAAAATATGTATGAATTATCAAACGAATTGTTTTGAAAATGTCGTTCTCAATGAAATCCCTATAGAGCAAGGAGAATAATGAACTTTGAATCACATTAAACGATTAAGAAAGAAAGAGATATCTTAAATTTAAAATGAGAAAACCGTAAAGTGATAGTAAATAAAAAAGTTGGAAGTTTAAAGTAGTAATTTAACATAAAAATTTAATAAGGTAGTAAATACAAAAGTGGTGTATTTTTTAAGGTAGTGAATACCAAAATTTCCTATTTATTAACAAGTTAATAATTCAGTGAGATCAAGTGATCTGAATGTCTGGCTAGAGGCCACTTCAGTTCAGGTGGAATTAATAATATTAATCCACAACTTACTCTTGACTGAACCTGTAGGGTCACACAAATAGTGCGTAAACGGATCAAATATTTAAGTGAATATAATATTCATCAAGTACTCTATTTATGGTCTTTCGGAAATGATGGATCTTGGTTCCACTGCGAGCTAAACTCATCACAAGGCAAAGAAAGGGTATTACTGGAAATGAAGATATTATCGGAAACGGAAATATTGTTCATGACAGATATATAAATATTATCCAAGTCGAAGATATTACCGGAAACAGAAATATGGTTCGTATCGGAAAATATTATTGGAAATAGAAATATGTCGGAATCAGAAATATTGTTCGAAATGGAAATATTACCCGAAACCTAAATTTTGTCGAAATCGAAAAATATTATCGGAATCGAAATATTAACGGAAACGTAAATATTATTCGGATCGAAAATAAATTCCGGAATCGGAAAACGAATCAGAAGCTCGACGAGTGACAGGCCGGCAAGCGAGCCAGCCAATCACTCGACGAACATGGCCCGCGAGCTTGACGAGCCAGCGCCAGGCACAAGGCCCAGCGCCAGCACCGAGCACGAAGCCCAGCGCCAGCTCTAGGCCCAGTGCCTAGCAAAGGCAACAAGGCTTGCGATGGGTCGACGTCAAGCAGCGATGGGCTAAGCCCAAGTGTGGCCTGCAGCGCGCCAAGCAGCGTGGCTTGCAAGAGGACGTGGGCGGCAAGCATGGCTTGCATGCCAAGGCCCATTGCCCACACGCTTTACTTAGGCGCCAAGTTACTTGGACCGCATGTAAGTTGTTTTCCTAATCCTACAATAATTGGACTTTTAGGTATTTAATTATTTCTAGAATTCTAATAGAAATAGGTAACTAGAATCCTGATAGGTTTAGTTATTTGATTCCTAGTAGGATTAAAATTCTCTATTTCTCACCCTATAAATATGTGGTTCATGATCACAATTTATACATCTCATACAATACATTAAATTCAAGGGAGAGTTTAATCTTTGCCTATCACATTTGTGAGTTTCTCGAGTGCACAAAAACCTTAGAGAATATTCTAGTCGGTTGAATCTAAGGTGGATCCAGACGTTTTGTGGACTTGCTACGGAGAGACGAAACTTGGAGTCATTTACTTTTTCTTGTTCGGTTCAGATGCAGCTAGAGAAGGCACGCATCACATAGTGTGTATACTAAATTATGCTAATTGACTATGTAGCAATTAATTTGGATTCTTGGCTTTTATGGTTTTTTCCGCATGAATTATATTGTTCATAACATTACAATCCCGACATTATCACAAAAACAAGGGACATTCATATACATTTCAATATCACATCATCAACATCAAAGCAACAACACCTTGGCCAACAACAGATCACAGTTGTTGGCATCAACCATATAACTCCACAAGGATCAACAAATCATAAATTTAACAGAATAAAAGGGAGAAAAACTTATCTAAGCATCATCAGATGCTGAAGCCGATTTTTCCTCCAAATAAACATCCCTAGAGTACGGAAAAGATGATGAACATTGCCCAGAAGACACTTCCGCAACACCATCCTCGTTTTCACACTCACCAACATAAACTACTTCAAAGGAATCAGATCCATTGTGTTCCTTGCATGCAACAGGAGACATCATTACAGGTGATTAGTATCATCAGATTAAACATGGGAAATAAATAATAAAAAAAACAATGTGTTTTTTTGAACAAATTCAACGAATTAAATTAATAAAAATCAGAAACACTCGATTAAATCCCGAATTAGTCATTAAAATATCAAATCAGCGAATAAATCCCAACATTGCACAAAAAATATGATTTAATCATATAAATCACGATTAAATCCTAAATATCCCGATTAATTCTGAAAATCCCCAAAACATTCCTAAACTTTCAAATCAACCAATTAAATACATGCACACGAACAAAAACCCTAATTTTCGAGTTTTACCCAAAAAAACAAAAAAATTCCGAAAATTTTCATACATGCACATGAACAAAAACCCTAATTTTCGAGTTTTACCCAGAAACATTTTTGAGTTTTACCCAGAAAATCAAAAATTCTAAAAAAATCAGATCAACAAAACAAATCCATCCACATGAATAAATAATCCAGATTTAATCATTTAACTCACGAATAAATCCCGAAATATCCCAAACATTTCACAATAATTCAGAATAAATCCAAAAAATCCCCTAAATTCCAAAAAGTTCAGATGAATGAAATAAATACATGCACTTAAACAAGAACCCTAATTTCAGAGTTTTTACCCAGAAAATAAAAAAAAAAAACCCGTAGAATCTCAAGATTTATACCTCATATTCGTCGTCGTCTCCAAAAGAACCCAGATCAGAGGGTGTGGGCAACCAATCGTCAAATTTTGACGCAACCTCTTCACCAGGCTCCACTTCCCTCTTCTCGAACCACTCTTTCAGAGAATTACGAGTACTCGTATTCTCTTTCAGGGCCATCATATGGTTATGCAAATACTCGCGAGAATCAAGAAAACCCTTAAAAACCTCTGACTTTTTTCCCTCGAAATTATCGAGAAAAAATCTACCAGCAACGACGATGTGGGACGAAATAGGGGACAAAAGTAGAGGGGGTCTACTCGGAATGTGATTCCGATGTGAGTGTATGAGAAACTTTAGTTGAAAAAACTTCAAATCTGAGAGATTTGAAGATGCAAAGAGAAAACAAAGGCGGAGAGTTCTAGGGTTTTGGAAGAACAAAGGGAGAGTTTGAAGAGAGAGAGAGAGAGAGAGAGAGAGAGAGAGAGAGAGAGAGAGAGAGAAATGAGAGAGGAGGTGGGTGAGAAATGAAGAGAGAGTAGTGATAAAAACTGTTAAAAGGAGGTCATAGGGTGAGTTTATGAGTAAGGGTAAATGAATTAAATAATGGGGGTTGGGAATTTTAGGTTAGAATAAGGGTAGAATCTTAAGGTATTTTGGTAAATAGAAGAGGATATTAGGGGTTTTTAGAAAAAAAAATATGGCTAAAAATAGTATAGATTCCAACTGGGAAGAACATTTAGGAACGTCACAAATAGAAACGGGAAGAACACGTAGGAATGGTGGGAGTAATTAACAACTTTTTTTTTTGATTAAAATTCTTACGTGTAGGGGAGTTTTTTGTACGTTGCTTTCCCTTCCTACGGGGCGGTTTTTTAGAACCTTTGTATCTTTGTATTTTGAAGGAGTCGCCACCAAACATTATTTAGGGTCTCGTTTGGAAAGACCAAAAAGTGACTCTACTAGGATAAGGCATTGAATCTTAGAAACGGATGGGTGAGATCCGGGCAAGGGAACGAGATGCTTATTCCGCACACTTTAAAAATAATTCAAATGCGTGGCACAACATTTTCGAAAATACCCTAGTTTAGACTATGTGGGTTTGAATTTAAAACAAATAGAATTTCTACTTTGTATTGTGGTCACTTTGCTTTAAAGTTAATTGAAGGGAACCTAAGATCGGTTTGTCCAAGAAATTATATTTGTTAAGCGTGGTGTAACCTTGTATTTTGTTGTATTTAGCATGTTAGGTGATGAAAGCAATAAACAAGTAAAGCAACATCACAATGGAAAATAGGTGCAAAATTAGTAAAGTACAAGACCACCTAGAAATGGACTAGGAGGTCGAACCACATTGCCTAGAAGGACTAGGCAAGTAAAGTTGCGGAATTGAAATTTCATAATTGAAAGTGCGGAATTGAACTTGCATAATTGAAAGTGCGGAATTGAAATTGCATAATTGAAAGTGCGGTATTGAACTTGAATCTTAGCACATGAGATCCGAACCAAAGCGACTCCTTAAAAATAAGTGCGCCCGACACGGATTCAAAGCAGAAATCTCTACTTTAGGTCAAGTTGCTCGACCTAAAATGTCTTAGATTTTGAACATAGAACTTGAACTTGAAAAGTTTGAATCTTGAAATATTGGACTTAAATATTGAACTCGAAATGTTGAACTTTAAAATATTGAACTTGAACTTGAAATATTGAACTTTGAAATATTGAACTTGAACTTGAAACATTGAACTTAAGAGTCTTGAATCTCAAAGATTGGACCTTTAATATTGAAAAGGTTTGATATTTGATGTGCTCTTATTTTGAAATGATCCTAGTTTAGGGAAGTGATTGCAAACAACCCTAAACATTATGGGATCTTGAAACTTGAACTTGAAATTTGAAAAGTGGAGCCTTGAATCTCAAAGATTAAACCTTTAAACATTAGAAAGACATCATCTTTTATTACTCCATGTTTTGAAGTTTATTCTAGTTCAAATAAGTGATTACAAACAACTTTGAACATCATTGAATCTTGAAAGTTTGCATTTTTGTATCACGTAAAGTTTGGATTTTGTAAGAAATGTATGATTGTTGTAAGTGACACTTTTAGGATTAAAAATGCCAACTTACTAATCATTTTTGAAAGAGAAAATCAAAGAAACATGATGTATTAGGGTTGGGATTCGTAATTACCTAGTTAGGTTTAGGCAAGAATTCCTTTTAGGGCTTCCAATTGCTTAGAACTTGGAAATTGTATGTGATTTTGGAGGATTTTTGTATTTTGATTTGAGTGGCAATTTTTGTATTACGACGTTGTGTTTTGATTTTTGCCTCCCCATAATTCTTAGAATTAGGGGTTTAAATAGGAGAAGCAGCTGCTAAACGCCAGCTCAGGCCAGCATCCAGCGCAGCTGCCAGCACCAAGCGCTGCTGACGTGGCGCAGAAGCTCCCAAACAAGTACGAAAGATGTCGTCCTTATTTTGGCTTGTAACGGTGTACCTTTGTACGAATTGTACGAAGTTGGCACGTAGTGTTTCCTTGATGATTAAGACTTAGTTTGCGTCTAAAAACAAGCCGTTTTGGGTTTTTGAATTCGGTTTTACGGGACGAGGCCCGACTTGCTCGGTTTTGTGGGTCGGCGCCCGAATTTGGATTGCTTAGTGTCATTTCGACTGGAAAAGGCCTTGTAAAACCAATGGGATAGTCCATTGGGTGAGATTGTACTTGGATTTTGAAATTGATTTTTGGAAATTGTATTTGGTACCAGTTCCAGAATGGGAACGGCCTCGGAGATTGTGTTTTGGCTCTTGGATTTTGGAAATGTTCTTAGCAATTGGTATTTCTGCACGGAGTTGCTCCAACTTCCTAATAAGGATAATGGTATCGTCATCATCCCAATGGGGAGACACGATTTAGGTGTCTACAGAAGCCCCCACTTTGACTGAGCGTTCGGTTAGGAAAGCGCAAGTCAAAGTTTTCGACTGAAGACGGAGAACGGCCAAAATGTTCTGCAATCAAGACCACTCTTTTTACGCCAGTACCTGCGAAAAACAGGTGTTAGAAAAAAGGATAGAGTATACCTCCGCTCGGTTATGACGACTCTGATTTGTACCTGTACTGCACTTCCACCTTTGGTATAGGACGGAGCTTGGCATCAAAAATTTGAATCCTGAACTTTTGAATCTTGAATTTTAACTTTTGAATACTCGAAATTGATCCGATGGAGATGTGCTTCACTGGGGATAAGAGCTTCTATTGGCTCTTAAGATTTTAAAATTTCGGCTGACTTTCCTGTAGCTTGGATCGGTTGGGAGTCGAACGCCTAATTGTTGTGTTTTTTGGACTTTTTATTCTTGAAATGTTCATCTGCTTGTGTTTGGAGACACAGGTATATACCCGTATTTTCGGAGGATAGCATGATTTGACGTTTGATGCCTGGTGCAGAAAACCGTAGCAGCATAGGGCGTTCAATCAGCACGGAGGACCGTGCGCTGAAGATTCTTGCGCATGCAGCAGGTCAGTGCTGGGCGCTGAGCTCGGCGTTCGGCGCGGGGTTGGGCTATAAAAGCCCCCCTTGCCGTGCCATTTTGAAGAGCAATCACTTGTTCTCTTGCTTTCTTTTCTCTCAAAGGTCGAACTCTCTTCCCTTGATCTTGTTATTGCCTTGTCCATGTAAGTATTTCATGTTTTGCTTTATGAAATAATCTCTAGGATTGCATGTAGCTTTGATTTTTTTTTTTAGCACTTTCAAATGATGATTGCATGATATTAGGTGTCTTGGATCTTGTAGAAAATTGTTTGATAGCCACTTGAACTTGAACTGTTGGAACTTGTAGATTTGAATTTTTGAATTTTTGAATTTTTGAAAATTTTCTTGAACTTTGTGCCTGCTTCGGCATAGATAGCCTAGGCGTTGGTGTAAAACTTGTATACCTCCTTCGGCATTGATAGCCTAGGCGTTGGTGTAGAACTTGTATTCCTGGTTCGGCATGGATAGCCTAGGCGTTGGTGTAGAAGTTGTATTCCTGCTTCGGCATGGATAGCCTAGGCGTTGGTGTAGAACTTGTATTCCTGCTTCGGCATGGATAGCCTAGGCGTTGGTGTAGAGGTCCCTGGCTGAGTCTGTACTGCCACTGGAGATTTTTTGAATTTTGACTTTTGTACCGGCTAGTATAAGATAGCCCCCAGTTTAGAATCTTGATATTTCGTATTTTACATGATTTAGTATGCCTCATCACACTAGGAGAAAGCTTGTCGAACGTTCGGTGGTTCGAGCTGCCATGGAGGATGCTTCGGATGATGAAGCAGCTGCAACAAACGTGCCGAAGGGGGGCATGGTTCCCCGAAGAGTACCCGCCTTCGTTGGCACTGGCTGGAGTCCCTCTGATCTATTGTTCCGACCGGAGCTTCATTTGTTTCAGCGGCTTCGCGCTGGTTTGGTAAGTCTTGTACTGTGCTTTGTATTTTGAACTTGTATAGGTTTTGAACTGATCGTCTCATCTATAGGCTGACGGAGATCCGTTGCGCACTTTTTGGTCCTTGTCGGACCCTCACAAAGTCTTTCCGGCCGTTTGTGCTGATAAGGAGTTCATGGAGATCTGGTTGCTGACGGGCCTGGTCGTTTTCTGGCGTGCCATGGGAGATACTCAGAGGCGAACGGGGATCAAACCCCGGTTACAGGCCTTGCTGGAGCGGTGGTGGGATACTACCAACACCTTTCACATGGCATGAGGGGAGATCACTATCACCCCTGTTGAGTTTGCTATGATCACGGGTCTTCCCTTCTCTAAGAGGAACGTGACTTTTGATTCTGAGTTGACGTGGTACTCGAACGGTGTCAAGGGCTTGCTTGGCCCTGTTGTTGACTTGGCAGATGATGACACCCACGCTTCTGTTACAGTGATCATGGCTGCGATCCGCAGCGCGGACATTTGAGGGCTCTTCCTCTTGGCTCTGGTGAGTAGAGTAATGGCCCCGAGCGGGAATAGTCGGGTGCACATTGGCTTCTTGACAGCTTTGCAGGATTTGAGGGCTGTTTCGAGCCTCAACTAGGGTGGTCTGGCATACAGCCACCTTTTGTATGAGATGAAGTGGGCCTCCCGAACTGCGCCGGAGAGCGAGCCAAGTATTGCTGCCTTGTGGAGTGTGCTGGAGGTATTCGAGACTCCCTATACTTTGTATTTTGTACTTGTATGTTTGTATCTTGAACTTGATTGATGCTTTGTTTGTTTTTTGAAAGATTTGGATGTACGAGCACTTCCCGACTTTGGCGCCGCTTTGTACTAGGGATGCGACTTACCCATATCCTTCCTCTTGGATAGGAGCGGTGCGTAGGAGGGTGCCTCTGGCGGCCTCCCGCGGAGCTTGGCGGGTTTTACCCGTTCATGAGGTAAAACTCTTGTACTGTTTTATTCTTTTGTATTTGTACTTGTATAGTTGCCTGAGTTGTCTGCCCTGTAGGTGGTTTGGCGTCCCTTTGCTGGTGCGCCTATACCTGTTCCGGCTACTCGTGCCCTCTTCGTGTCTGGGTGGCGGGTCTTGCTCCCGGGGGTGTATCGCCATATATGGTACTTGGGGGAGCGAGTGTCCCTTCAGCACAGTGCGGGGGGTAGGCTTGTCCCTAAGGACCCACCGGAGTCCATGTTAGCGCCAGATGAAGAACTCGCCCGGCTCTATTTAAGTGCTAGGGGTGATGCTGTTTGTCTCCCTTGGGAGCACTTTGTAGATATGAGGGGTCGTTACGAGGACCTTTTGAAGAGGCTTGCTCCACCTGTATGCTTCGTACTGCCGGTGAGCTTTTGAAATTTGTATCTTGTATTCTTGTATTCTTGTATTCTTGTACTCTTGTACTCTTGTATGATTGAATTATTGTATGAATGTTTTTAGGAGGAGGAGGTCGACCCTAAGGATATTCCCCATGCTGATAGGGTCATCCGCTATGAGAACTCGGATGGGGAGCAGGTGGAGGTGACCGTCCCTATAGCTTCGCCTCCGCACCAGAGGTCGTATGATGTTGTACCTGAGCATTATGCAGCTGTAAGTACTGTTGTATTTTCTTGAAACTGATTGTAATCTTGTATCTGGAAATTGATCTTGAATTTTGTATACAGGCGCCTCGGGTGAGAGTGCGTCGGTGGATGCTTCTGATTGATTCTTTGAAGAGGCATTGTGCCAAGCTGACCTAGAAGCTTTCTGGCCGGGACAGAGAGGTGCTTTCTTTGACTGTGAAATTTTGTACTCTAGAAATTTGAACTTGGATGTCTGATTCTTGAATTTTGTACTTTTGTACAGGAGCGCCTCCAAGGTCGCAGAGGTTCTGTTGACAGGGACCCCCAGGTGGAGACCTTGTTGAGGCAGGAAGAGCCGAGCTTGGATCTAGGACAGGGGTCCGGTGCTTGTACTTATCAGAGGCATTCTGATGCTGATAGGGTAGATGTCCCCTTTGTATATGCCGATCCTGCCAGGTATTCTTTTGGGGGTGCGAGTAGTTCGAGGCCTTTTGTACCTCGTCCAGGCTATTACTTCGGAGGGAGCGGCTCTCAGCCTTGGGGTGTAGATGCTTGGACTTACTGACAGGAGATGGAGAGGATGGGTCAGGCCCAGATGTTTGGGGCACCGTGCCAGTTCATGGCGATGTCGCAGCCTTATCAGTACCCTTCCCCTCAGCAGGGAATTTATCATTCTCCCAATACTCTTCGTATTTCGGAGCAGGAGCCTGGTACCCCTGGGGCAGAGCTGGATCTAGATCTGGAGCGTTACAGGTGCCGACACAGGGGCAAGCAGCCTGTGGTTGACATTACGGCTGGTGATGACTCGGACTGACCCTGCATGGTAGCGAGTTCCAGCTTGCCTTGGTTGGTTTTTGTATGGATTGTATTTGTATGGATTTGAAATTTAAACTTTGTATGGATTTGAATTTTGCAAGGTTTGGAATATTTGGATCTTGTATGGCTGAATATTGGTTTTTGTATGATTTGAATTTTGTACGCGTTGTGTGTGCTTTTGAAATTTGTAGCTACATGTATGCATGCAAAATTTGAAAAAATTTGCCCATTTTTTCGGGTGTACTTACCCACTATAAGCTCCCACTTTGACTGAGGATTTTTGGTTAGAAAAAGCGCAAGTCAAAGTATATTCAACTTTTGCTCATGCACATATTGACTCGACTTAGGACGCCGATCTAGGACTTGAACTTGACTCATGCATGATTTTGGAAATGCCTTTTGACTGACTTGGACTCGAAACTGGAAGAGTTTAACAAACTTTGAAGATTGAGCAATGAATGTGCGCGCTAATGTATCTAAGACCAAAATATTTGATGGGAGTAAAAACCCGATACACAGTCGCTTTGACACAATAAGTCAAGGTTGCGTTGAGTTGCCACTTGAACTCGGAAATCTTTGACTCATGAGGTTTTGACGGTTCAAATTTCTCTGAATTTGCTTTGCTTTGAATGGTGCTTGATGTGCTTGGAAAATTAGTCCTCGTCTGACGCCGTTGGGTGTGACAGAAGCCCCCAGCAAGACATGACTGAATGAGACCTTGGATCTTGAATTGAAATGCGCTTACTCGATTTCGAACTTAGGATTCCATGTAAGGGTCCTAGATGAAGGGCGGTCATATGGCTGTAGCTGTGAAGTGTGTGAAATCTGTAATGCAATTGATGATACTAAGGTTGAATGCAAAAGGTTTTGAAATTGAGTTAGGAAAATTGAATTTTGAAAAGGTGAGCCATGATTGATTGGCTCACGAGGCTAGGTAGGTCATGATGCGGGTTCAAGCCCCCAGTCTAGCTCTAATGGTTAAGGGATGAGCATTGGAAAACCTTTGAATGATAGCCTTTCGCATAATCATCATGTTCTTTCTTCATATGCGACGCACAATCATCATGTTCTTTCCTCATGTGCGACTTATCTGTTCTTGAATTTTTTTTTCTTTGAATTTTGAAATTGACTTTTTGAACTTAAAATTTGAATTTTGAAAAATGGGCTTTGAAATTGAAGTGGCCGGGCCCTGCGAGAGGTTGCCTACGTATCCATGGTGGAATCAGGCCATATGTAGCTCTTGGTTTTGGAAATTTTGCAATTGATTCCGACACCTTTGATTGGACACCTCAATTCAGCTTTAGATGGTTGTTACCAGACTAGGTTTTGAAAGATGGATGGGATAGAGGTTTAGGTTCTCGCCCCAGGTTTGATTTTGATGCTTTGATCTTGGATATTTCCATGTCAGGTTCTGGAACTTTGATCCTTGAACTTTGAAACTTTATGGTTGAAAATTGAATCTTGAATGATTGCCTCTTCAATTTTCGGCAATCTTGAATCTTGTTTGCTTGCTTCCTTAGTTTTCGGCAATTTTGAATCGTGTACGCGTGCTTCTTCTACCTTGGCACTTTCGAACTTTGAATGTTGAATGATGGATTCTTGAACTTGATGTTGTAATTCTTCTCCTCATCCCAAGGATAGAGTAAGGAAGGTTGAATAGAAAGGCTTTTTTGTAAGGTTGTTTTGTGAGGATATCTTGTAAGGATTTTTGAATGGTTGATTTTTAAAAGAGGGAGTGAATTCCCGGTTTGAAATTGAAGGGTGCTTTTGGAGTGTTGGACTTGATGTATATCATTGGCGTTCTGGTGCCTTGAATCAATTGCAAAATTTTGAGCCCTTTTGAAAGATCTTTTGAACACATGCTTTTTTTGTAACGACGATCAAGTTAGGTAGTAAATGCTCATGTTATTGAATGGAAATTGAAAGTGCATACATGGAGCTCCTAGTGCTAGACTTGCGGGGTAAGCTTAGAAAAACATAGAAAAAGACATAGAATTCTGAGCTAGACTCGAGTTTGCGCGCTTGCGGCTATTTACTCATCATCATTGTAGGAACCATCAGTCTCAATTTCCTCTGGCTCGCTTGTAGAACCATCACTGAGTTGATCATCATTGAACGAGTCCTCTTCGGTGTCAGCCCCGACCTCATTGTCTTTGTCATCTTCGATATCGACCCCAATGTTGTAGGCCGCTTTGAAAGTCTCGAGGCCCAAGTAGACCATATGATTCTTGTACTTTGGAAGGAGACTTGCGATAAATGTTTTGACCAGCTTCTTCTCTGAAGGCCTTGATACCATTTTGGAAGCAACCTTTCTCCACTTGTTGAGATAGGCAGTGAACCCTTCTTGACTGCTCTGTCTGAGTACTTCCAACTCACGTAGAGTGGTTTGAAGTTCAATGTTAGGCTTGTACTGGCTCATGAATGCTTGAGTGACACCTTCCCAAGTATTGGTGTCTTTGTCTTTGAGAGAGTAGAACCACCTTTGGCAGACTGACTCTAGTGGACATGGGAAAGATGATGGGAAAGAGTTCCCGATCGACTCCTTTGATGGTCATCACAGCTTGATAGTTTCGAAGATGGTACTTGGGATTGTCACTTGACTTGAACTTGGGAACATTATTGGTGGAGAACTCTTCAGGCAAGCTCACCTTTCCCTTGAATTCAGCATTAGTTGAGGTATCAAAGTAGTGCTCATTGTTGGCGATCCTGTTCACCATGCCCTTAATTTTCTTTGTTATGTTTGCCTTGGAATGCTCAGTTTCGACTGCTCTCAAGCGGGTATTAACCTCTTCGAACATGGTGGTGATTTTGGCCACTGCCGCCATGAGTTCATGGAACTGCTCAACTGTTGCCATTGTTGCTTGAAATTGATGGAGATGCAAGGACTAGTGGAGCTTGACCCAACCTTTCCCTTTGTTGCCGAAGCCAAAGCGTTTCTTGAATCCTAGACACATTGACGCGCACTTAGGACTTGAACAAATGGAGAAGACACGACTCATGACCGCTCAGGACATAGACAATGGACACATGATTTGAATTTAGAACTTAGACTTCCCGACACATGATATGATATGCATGCAATGAATATAACCTAGACTTGACTCTAAGTGCCACTCCGAAGATTCGGGGTTTTGGATTTTGTATTTGTATTCGGGATTTGCAACCCTTTGGAAATATTTGAGAGGAGCTTCATTCTTTTGTGGAGGTTTCCTCTTTATCTTAGAGCAATTAACCATGGAGCATTAAGCCAAATGCATTATTATAACAATCACCCAATTTTTCAAAGCACAACAATATAATCTGCAAAATAGCTTCATTCTGAAATTTTAGAAAATAAAAATTCAAACCCAGAATTAACAGCCTCAATTATCATAAGAGAAATAATAGCTATTAGGGATATAACATTAACAATCAAAATTCACAATAACAATTTAACAAGAAATTAAAAACCTTTTATTTTGTATAAAAACAACAGAAATTGGGGCAATCAATAGAGTGAGGGTTTAACGAAAGGAAAAGATATTATACATGTGTCAGTGGTAGTGGTAATATTCCGTTCACGCCGGAGTAATGGAGAGGAGCAGAAATCCGATGGTGTTGATTGCGGTGAAGAGGAGCAGCGACGCCGGAGTAATGGAGAAACAGGGAAAAAGAACGAGAACCAGAGGCTATAACATTAACAATCAAAATTCACAATTTCAATTTAACAAGAACTTAAAAAATTTTAAATTTGTGTAAAAACAACAGAAATTGGGGCAATCAATAGAGTTAGGGTTTAACGAAAGGTACCTGTGTCAGTGATATGTCGTTCACGCCTTTAAGATACAAGAACTTGCGTCTGGTCTCTCTGCAAATCCCCAAACGTCAGGTGGTGTTGATGGCGGTGAAGAGGAGCAACGACGCCGGAGTAATGGAGAAAGAAACAGGGAAGAAGAAGAGAAGCAGAGGTGGGAAGAAAAACGCGAGGGAAAGAAAAGTATTCGTGTTGTACATGGGTTCGTAGTGATCTAGGTAGGTAAATAATATTAATTAATAACGACTTTATTTATAGCAGTTACTATTAACAAGTCCTAGTCGAATTTGGGTTAGTATTTATGTTAATTAGTAACCGGCTTTAATTTATAGTAGTTACCATTAAAAAGTCCTAGTCGGATTTAGATTAGTATTTATAACTGGCATATTATCGGTTAATTACTAGTAAATAATTTAGTAACTGGCTATTTGGGCGCCCATTACTATTAGTGTGGCTGGTGGGTTTTTGGACTAGTATTTACAATGACACGTTTGGGTGCCAATTAGTAATTGCGTTTTTGTAACTGGACTTATCTTAGCCAGTTACTAATGGGGGGTTGTGAGGGGGTCGAAAAAGCACGAGGCTAATGCGTGACCTCGTCCCTCGTGGGTGTGACGATTCTTTTTATTCAATCAAGTGTAATTGGATTTTCTGTGAGTTTACACCCAATTGACTAGTAATATAGGAGTCGCCATTCAGTTTTTAACGACAATGAGAAAAACTGACAAAACCCGGTTATCGTGACATAAAGGGAGTGCAATTATGTTTGACCACGACGGCTGTAGGTTCCCTTGTGATCCCTGGTGTGGGGATCTCTCAACATACACCCACAAGGTAGAGATTGAGGGTTCGGGGGACTGTAACTACCGAGAGGAGTACTCGCTCGTCGATAACTCCAGAGGCAGGATATCCTTACTAGCTCAGCATAAATAATTGAAGGGACATGTGTTAACTATTAAACTAATCTGAGTTGATTTTAGCAATATGCAACATATAATACTAGGTCGATCGCGATTATCTGATTTAAATAGCATTAAGGGACCTAGCATGAAAGTCTAATTTCCCAAAAATATTATATTTGTTAGGCGTGATCGAACAATCAGATTTTAGTTAGTTTAACAGTTCATAAAAGGGCGAGGAAAGCAATTAAACCATGGAAAAGGGACACATTATGACGCACCCTTGAGAGGTGCGTCACGGTTCTCAGAAAACTAACCACTTTGACTTTGCTATTTCTCCTTTTATTTAACGAATCTCAAATTATGGGACAGGATACATTCTGTTCGATTTATGGATCGATTGCGACAGAACGCGTGATCAGTTTTGCAGCGTGAGGCTTAGGCTTAGGGGTTTAGAGTCAATACTCAGAATAATAATTGTGTGTTGTTGTGTCCTTTTCACGTCAGTTTTAAGGCCCTATTTATAGAAAAGAGTTCGTGGAAAGATAGAATTTGTAGAACTCTAACCCACGAGGAATTAGGAAAAAACACGTACCAGGTATTTTCAGCGCCCAGTGCTGGGCGTCAAAGATTTCGGCGCCCAGCTCTGGGCGTTGAAAATAGGACCCATGCAATTTCAGCGCCCAGGGCTGGGCGTTGAAATTGATGTTTGGGCTGTTTTCTTAGTCAGATTCGGATTCCTAGAATCCGGAGTATTTGAGATTTAATTGAGTCTTTTAGTGCGTATTAATTTTATGACGGAATGCGTCTGGGCCCGTTACGAACTCTAGGCTCGTTAGGATTTCAATCAATACGTGACTCTTACTTTCGAATCGTATTAGGAATAGGATTCTCTCGCAATTTCTGTCTCATTTAGGATTTATGTTGGAGTGCAACACCTAATTCTGACAGGTTTCTATCTTTTATGACTTGCCACTTTTAACAACTACCCATTACGGCAGTTACTATTTTAAGCAGGTTTCCATAAATAGCAGGTTTCTATAAATAGCAGGTTTCGGGTGAAATGAAAAGGGGTGATCGAGATTCGTTATTTTATAGGAGATGCGTTGTCAAGTGGAGATTTACGTTTTCATCATCGAACCTTCCCTTTCGGGAATTGGGACAAAAGTAGGTGTCTACAGTTAGCCCCCACTTTGACTGAGTCTTGGAGTAAGACGATGGTCAAAGTATTAGGCGGAGTGCGCCACACAAGTCATGGTGACCTGTTTTTGCGAGGGTCTCACGAGCCCCCGAGTGATAACATTTGACTTAAGGGTCATCACTTGAAGTGTCGACATATCCCTCACGTGTCATTGGGATTTGTCAACGGATAGTATAGAAACTCCCTCACTTTGTCATTGGAAGTATCTAAAGAAGCGTAGAAACTCCCTCACTTTGTCATTGGAAGTAGCTACAGATGTTTTCGAAATGAAAGCTATAAAGTGTAATTGGGCCTGGCCAAGCCCAACCACGAGGTAAAAATGTTTTTAAAGATTCTCATTTTCAGGGTTAGCTAAACGAGAAAACCCCCTTGTTTTTATGGGACGTAAAACGAAGGAAAATCCAGCACATCGTTCTTTTTTGGAAAAAACGGAAAACCAATCTTTGGAAAAAGGGAAAGCTACTCACATCGTTCTTTTTTGGAAAAACGGAAAACCAAAAGCTACTCACGTCGTTCTTTTTGGAAAAACGGAAAACCAAAAGTTACTCACATCGTTCTTTTTTGGAAAAACGGAAAACCAAAAGAAGTTATCGCTGCAGCGACTAAGGACCTGCGCGGTTAGTGACGCAGACCCCGCCGGCTAAAGATGGCGAGCCTGTCCGCTAAGGGTGGACACCCCGTCCGATAGAAGTGGACGAATCTGTTTTAAAATTTGTTTGTGCTTTTTTGAAAATAAGGACCTACGCGATTTGTGACGTAGACCCCGCCGGCTAAAGATGGCGAGCCTATCCGATAAGGGTGGACACCCCGCCCGATAGAAGTGGACGAATCTGTTTTGAAATTTGTTTGAAAATAAGGACCTACGCGGTTCGTGACGTAGACCCTGCCGGCTGAAGATGGCGAGCCTGTTTTTTTGTTTTGAAGATTTTTATTTTTCGAAAATTGAGGATCTGCGCGGCTAGTGACGCAGACCCCGCCCGCTGAAGGTGAGCGAGTCCTGTCCGCTGAGGGTGGACGTCCCTGAATTCGTTTTTCTATTTGGAGCTCGTGCGGTTCGTGGCGCGATCTTGCCCGATTGAGGTGGGCAAGTCCCTATTTCATTTGTTCTTGTGATTTCTTCGAGAATTTCTTTTCTTATTCATTCTCGCAGGAGCGAATTCTTTCGAGGGATGCTCGGATTTAGTTGTAACCTGAATGTGGGTTGACAACGTGCTTAGACGGACCATTGTTTTGTGGTCATCTTCTTTCGTGGTTTTGAGCTAGTCTTTATGGCTCGATTTTGCCACCACTTGGGTCTTTGGTTAGGGGACTATGTATAAGTGTCAATGGCGACCTTTGTCTTGAGGTCGTAAATCGGTTTTATTTTTTGAGACATCCAAACACGGGACTTCGTACAGCGTAGTCTGGGAATATTGTTTTAACTTTGCATAATATATATTTTCTTTCGAGCCCCCAAGCATTCGTGCTTGACGGTCATTTCTTGTCAAAGAGGTTCCTTGGGGATACGCATTCTGTAATGTCCTTGATCGTGTTTGGGATTGTGCTCGTAAGTGCGAGCGACCTTTGTAGTGGTGTGCTACTCTTGACAAAGTCGTGAGGTGCGACTTTCAGTAAGGAAATCGGCAATTTTCGAGTCGAATGGATGCGGCAGGGCCCAATAGAAGTTAGGGCCTTTTTGAGCCTGGGTTCAATTTTGGCGCCCAGGCCTGGGCGTTGAAATAATTCACGCCCAGGTGGGGCGTTGAAAGTGTTGTTTGGGCTGGTCTTTTGATGACACAGTTGGCCTCTTGTTCATTCGTTTATTTCACTTGGAAGTTCTATGTATTCTCTTTTCTTTTGTTTTTTTCTTTGTTTTTAGAACGTGATGATTTTCTTGAGAAGCCGTAGCCGATTGGTGGACTACGGTGCTTGTCGCTTTGGGGCGATTATTTTAAGGAATTGTTGCTCTTAAGGCGTACAGTTATTGCGATAGTTGGGCGAGTTTATATGGCCCGAGGAACATACCTTGAGGCGTAAGACTTTGACCGCTCTTGTTGTTGTATATTTTTCCTTTTGAACGCGTTCGTGAATGTCCGATACTTAGAATGACGATATGTATGTGCGAACGAACGTTCATAGAATGACCGTTGTGTGCGGTCCATTAATCAGTTTGCTTGAATCATTTTTTTTTTTTTTTTGAGCAATGACTGATTTTGAATAGTTTGCTTAGAAGCTTGATAGGGTTCAGGCCCATTCATGAAGTGGGCTCAAACATCGTGCCCTTTCGATTGTTCAAACATTTGCTTCGAGATTTTTTTTATTTTGCTATGGTCGTTTCGTAGCTTGGAGCCCCCAAGTATGCATGTTGGGATGCTTCCTTTTTGCGTACGATTTTGTAGGTTTTTTTGAGAAAGATGCCTTGGGGTTCCGCTCGTGTAGGTGCGAGCTATCCCTTCCCTGGTAGTGATGTTTTGCTACCTTTGATCCTTAATGTAGAAGTCGTGTGGCTTGCATTTTGAATTTGGGCGATAAGTAATCTTTGCCTCTTTTACACATGCTCTTTGGTCGTGCTCGCATTAGTGCAATATGCCTTACTCTCCTTTTTTAGACTTGTACCGTGGGATGGTTTAACTTATGGTGCGACGTAGGCTTGTGTGGCCTAACAGGTGTCTTAGAACATTTCTCCAGGTGTTGGGGTATCATTATTATTTTTTGCATTGGAGTACTTCATTACGCCTCGTTCAGGTGCTCGAACAAGTGTAGCACCTTCTGCGTGGGTTTGCACGGCTTATTACTTCGTTCGATGCGAGGATTCATAGGTGCTTCTTTCTTATTTTTATATCTGGGCAAAACTTGGCTAGCAGAAAGAATCAGCGCCAAGGCTGGGGCGTTAAAGATATTGGCGCCCAGCTCTGGGCGTTGAAAATTATCTCTGGGTATATTTTGACATTTCTTATCCTTGATTTTTCTTTCGCTTTTGCTTTGGAACGACGTAGACTGTGTAACGGGCTCTTATAGGGCGAGCGTTAGGTGCAGTAGTTTGATCGGAGTTTTGGTGACTCGCGATTTTCAGTTACCCTTGTTAGTGGGGTGACTTTATATATTCTAAGTAGTGCTTAGAATTTGGGAGGGGTTGTAGCCATTCTAAGGTTCGTTTTACACGATTAAAGTTTAGGATTGTGCCCCTATGATGTATGTATAGCATTAGCGTCGAGAATTTGCGATAAAATTGTCATTCCGAGCATTTTTAGAGTGTTTTTCTCAAGCCCCCAATTGTAGCTACGGGATTGTCTTGGTGCTATAATGCTTGGCATACGTTTTTATGCATTCATGGTGACATGGATCATGAATAGTTTGAACCAGACTCGTTTAGTGCGAGGTACGTTCGAGTAGTGATTTTGCTACTTCTCTTGTAAATGTCGTATTGTGCGACATTGCCATGGTCAAGGTAGTCACATGTTGAAGTGTGCCTTGACCAAAAGCTAGGTGCCTTTCTTTACCCATAATCATATTTAGAAATCTTTTGACTCACTTGCAACATCGAGATAAACGCATACTTAGCTTAAACCAACGACACTTTATTATGTTCGAAGAGGTCTTTGAAAATCTTTTGAAATCCGAGTCCTACTGTGTACAATCCGAGGTGTCCTAAGTAAGTTGACTTATAGAAGGGTTCGTACAGGATTATATGAGTGAATCAAAATACTGTTACGATTTTTGGAATGCTGTCTAAGGATTTGCTGGAAGCCAGGGTGCAGGCGTCAAGATACACTTGTGCCCGCTTGGCATTTGCTTTAGGCTTTTAGGGCCATCTTTTCCTGAATTGCGGGAATATAAACCGTTTTCAAATTGACTTAGATTTACTTGGTGTATGTCTGTACAAAAGGTCAAGGTATACTTAGTTCTTTTCCTAGCTCTTTCATTTCAATTTTTTAGCCCCCAATTGCTATTATGTCTTCCCATTAATGATGTTTTTAGATTTCGATTTTATATGCCCGTGTCATATGTCTGAGTAGGGTGAGCCTTGGTTAAGTGCCAAGTCCTATTGACAATGTCTTATTTTTTCCAAAGGGGATTAGCAAGCATTTGAATTACCATGAACGGGTGCCCTGAGTTCGAGGGAACGATGGGGTGATGCCGTAGAACAATCCTCTTTATTGCAAGCTTACTGCCTTTACTACTTGTCGGCGACTATGACTGTGTCTAGGGGTGAAAGAAGGTCTTTAAGCGAACGACTATGTCTAGTGGTGAAAGAAGGTCTTTAAGTGAGTTAGTTCGCTTTCGGTCAGGTCGAGTACTTTAGAGGTCATGGACGCTTGCGCTAGCCCCCATTCAATTGAGGCAAAGCGGTCTTTTGAGTCTTGGCTAAGTGCCTAGGAGTGTGAGTGCTCCTTCTGGCAAGGGTATGTGCCCTTATTATTTTTCGATGTGTGCTCGTTTTGGCATCTTGACGACTTGGATTCTTTCTTTGACTTAAATTTTTCTTCCGACTTGGATTGCAAGTAACTAAATTTCAATAAGGGACTCCATTTCTTATTCTTGTTATTCTATAGGCTTTAACGTTTTTACAAATTGGTTGGACCGAATCATGGATTGCCTACGTATCCGCCTTAAATAGATTTAATATGGAATCAGGTCTTGCGTAGTTCTTAGCCTAGAAAATGGTTTCTTAGAATGCCGAATTCGATAACTATGTTCTGAGATGGAAACATATTATTTGAAACGGTAGAATAAGTGAAGTTTATTATTATTTTAATCTGCCGCCTTGCCGTAAGCCAAAAATTTGTTTTATATTTTTAAGTACATGTATTTGCACAAAAATCTTTTCATGTGTTTTTTTGGTACGTATATCTGGATACGTGTTGTACCCCTCCAAGTGTTCGTTGTTTTTCCGTGTATGTGCGGATAAAATGACGAGCACTTCTGGACAAATTTTAGCAAGCAGAGAGATTCAGCGCCCAGGCTGGGGCGCTAAAGATTTCGGCGCCCAGCTGTGGGCGCTGAAAATGATTTCTGGCGGATCTTTTTTGGTGCGCTAAATGCTCCTTTTTTTTTAGACTAACTTTAGAGGCGCTTTGCAAAGTTCCTTTTTTTTATTATTTATTACTTTTTTGTACTTTTCATTTGTTTTCCTTTTTTATTCGTGACTCAAGATGGTTTGAACGATGGGTTGAATGAGATAGGATAATTTGTATAGGTATTGGTCAAGCATGAGGATTACATCCGCTAGGACTCACAATTTTGCCTCAAGCTAGGGTCATGAGTTTACATCAACCAAGGCCAATGAGTAGCATGGGGACGGCTCAAGGGTATATCAACAGGATGTATCCAAACATGTTATATGGTCATTATGCTAATGGTGGTGTAAGAGCAGGTTTTTGAAATAATGGTATGACGCACGTGTCAATGGCCGTACGTAGTTTGCGGTTGATAACAAGTTCAAAAACAAGAGTTGGGGTAATGGTTTCTTGGGTTATGGCAATGAGAACATGGATGGGTTAAATGAGCTGAACAGGGGCCCCAGAGCGAAGGCGTCTAAGAACATAAGGATTAGAAAGGGTAGACATCGTAGAACTTTATGATTTGGATTGGTTGACTCAATTCTTTTCCTTGTTTACTTGGGTAAATTTTGCACTTTGGGAGGTACGGGCTAGGTACTTCATGGCTCTTTTCGCTTCCCTTTTCTCTTTCTCTTTTTTTCTTTTTGCTTGGGATTTCTCCCCAACATAAATCCTTCAATCAATTTTTTGTTTGGGCTAAAAGGTAGATGGTTGTGGTCTTTGAGTCACGGAGCGAGACTGAGTAAGCCTCGTTTGGTAAGCCTATAGTGGACCTTTAATTTTAGTAGGCCTAGGGTGGACCTTTAATTTTAGTTGGCCTAGGGTGGACCTTTAATTTTAGTTGGCCTAGGGTGGACCTTTAATTTGTCTTACTTTGCAAGCGTATTTAGTGGTTTCTTAAAATGTGCAAATAGCGTAGATTCAAAATGTTGTTTTTACCTTATTGAAATTTAACGAAAGAATTACATCGAAAATAATTTTTTTTGCTTCTTTTCAGATTCCAGTTTCTGGGATTTAATTGAAAGTTGTGATTTAGACTCGAACTTTCGTTAATTTTTCTGATTATAACCCGTGTATGAATACAAGGAGGTGGCCTAGACTCAAAATAATGACGTGGCGTAAGCCTATAATACTTGACCAAGCGACTCTCAGACTTAGGCTAATTGGACCATAACTTTCGTCGGTTGACACTTTAGATTTTAACCCTTGGGTGTTCATTTGTCATGCGCCGTTTTGCTTAATGTTGGCAAGGTAGTTAGTTGGGGAGATCAAATTTTTATTTTTGCAAGACTAGAATCATTAGTGCGGCTTCTCTCTTAGTGTGTATTGCTTTACCCCAATGGTAGCCTTATGGCATGCCGATTTGGGTATTTTCATGGTTCGTCATGTTGTATTCATGGAAAATCTTTTAGTCCGTACTTAGGAGCACTTCAAGGAGCGAGTGGCTCGAGAGGACTATGATAGTCGTGACCCAATGTGATTATAAGCCTTGAGGCCATTAATTTTTTCTTTGCCAATGGTATTGACACCTTAGGTTCACTTTGGGGGTTGTGCGACTATGGGAGAATGATTTTCAGAATGTGACCGTTTCCATTTTGCAAGTACTATAATATATTCTTTTTATTGGTGAGAGAGAGTGTTGAGGCCGTGGATCCTTAGCAAGGGATGACAATTAGTATGGGTGCTTATTGATTTAAATGTTAGGAAGGGAGACTCAATATGGTTTAACCTTTTAACTTGCAGAACGACACCAAGCATTAGGACCGATTCTATGGATAAGACAACTAAGACTTAGGATTTAGATTGTACTTTGGCATAACCTAGTCTAGACTCGGGTTTACTTATTTTTCATTTGAACATTATTTTTGAATATTTTGCCCATGTGACATTCAAGTTTATTTTGATTAGCATGCTCGGTTTTGGAGCCGAACATTATCGTCATAGGAGCCCTAACAACGACACAAAGAGTTATTTTATCTTTTTACAAGTCGCTTTTAGAATCGAGTGCCTTTTCATACGCCCTTGCAGCAATTTTTACGAAAGGTTTTTTATGCTACGTGTTTTTTTTGCGCGGGCACCGAGGCTGCTGTGCCTGACCAAAAGGCCAGGCAGCAACTTCAACGCCCAGCTGAGGGCGTTAGAAATAATGGCGCCCAGCCAGGGGGGTTGAAAATGCGTCCCTAGCTGGTTTTCGTTTTCTGCTTACGTATATTTTTTGTTCATGCGACTTCGATTTTGCGTGCTTGCCTAATAACGTCCTTTGCGCGTCGTGCAGCGTTTGTGGGATTCGTTACAGGCCATCCCGAACGTCGCTTATTTTTGTGGCGATCGTTCGGGTTAGCGGAACACGTATCTTGGTATAACTCTTTGGCCAATTGGTTTATGAATGTTCGGGCAATTTTTAAGGTCGTTGGTTTTCTAGGATAGTTTGTCACACACAATCACATATTTCGCTACACATAACTAAAATTCATCATGAGGCGATAATAACATGTCATGTAGTTTATGATAGGCTTCTATGGGTAGTTATTTGCGCCTGGTTTGGTACCGCTTCTATCGTAGATCCAACACATGCCCTGGTCGAGGTTGTCTTCAACAGACGAATTTCGCCCAAGAGGCCAACCCGCAAGTGCAAGCCAAGGGGGCATGCAGGCGAGAGGGACCTAGTGGGCGAGCGATTGGGTTTGGGACGGGTGTACTACTAGCAAAAGTGCCGAGTGGACAACATTCGAAGCGTATGCACCCCCCCGATTGGCGATGGGTATCCTTAGTCCAAACTCCCTGAGGGAGCCAAGATTCATTATGCGTTTCTGCCCGTTCACATTAATATGCTGATTTTCAAGTCGTCCCAACTTGATGGGGAAATAAACGCGGGGTAGGATCGTTTCACCCTTCGGCTATTTTGATTACCTACAAGCACGAGTATTTCCTTCACTATCCCCAGTGGAGTCGTCACTGTGAAGGGGTCGAAAAAGCACGAGGCTAATGCGTGACCTCGTCCCTCGTGGGTGTGACGATTCTTTTTATTCAATCAAGTGTAATTGGATTTCCTGTGAGTTTACACCCAATTGACTAGTAATATAGGAGTCGCCATTCAGTTTTTAACGACAATGAGAAAAACTGATAAAACCCGATTATCGTGACATAAAGGGAGTGCAATTATGTTTGACCACGACGGCCGTAGGTTCCCTTGTGATCCCTGGTGTGGGGATCTCTCAACATACACCCGCAAGGTAGAGATTGAGGGTTCGGGGGACTGTAACTACCGAGAGGAGTACTCGCTCGTCGATAACTCCAGAGGCAGGATTTCCTTACTAGCTCAGCATAAATAATTGAAGGGACATGCGTTAACTATTAAACTAATCTGAGTTCATTTTAGCAATATGCAACATATAATACTAGATCGATCGCGATTATCTGATTTAAATAGCATTAAGGGACCTAGCATGATAGTCCGATTTCCCAAAAATATTATATTTGTTAGGCGTGATCGAACAATCAGATTTTAGTTAGTTTAACAGTTCATAAAAGGGCGAGGAAAGCAATTAAACCATGGAAAAGGGACACATTACGATGCACCCTTGAGAGGTGCGTCACGGTTCTCAGAAAACTAACCACTTTGACTTTGCTATTTCTCCTTTTATTTAACGAATCTCAAATTATGGGACAGGATACGTTCTGTTCGATTTATGGATCGATTGCGACAGAACGCGTGATCAGTTTTGCAGCGTGAGGCTTAGGCTTAGGGGTTTAGAGTCAATACTCAGAATAATAATTGTGTGTTGTTGTGTCCTTTTCACGTCGGTTTTAAGGCCCTATTTATAGAAAAGAGTTCGTGGAAAGATAGAATTTGTAGAACTCTAACCCACGAGGAATTAGGAAAAAACACGTACCAGGTATTTTCAGCGCCCAGTGCTGGGCGTCAAAGATTTCGGCGCCCAGCTCTGGGCGTTGAAAATAGGACCCATGCAATTTCAGCGCCCAGGGCTGGGCGTTGAAATTGATGTTTGGGCTGTTTTCTTAGTCAGATTCGGATTCCTAAAATCCAGAGTATTTGGGATTTAATTGAGTCTTTTAGTGCGTATTAATTTTATGACGGAATGTGTTTGGGCCCGTTACGAACTCTAGGCTCGTTAGGATTTCAATCAATACGTGACTCTTACTTTCGAATCGTATTAGGAATAGGATTCTCTCGCAATTTCTATCTCATTTAGGATTTATGTTGGAGTGCAACACCTAATTCTGACAGGTTTCTATCTTTTATGACTTGCCACTTTTAACAACTACCCATTACGGCAGTTACTATTTTAAGCAGGTTTCCATAAATAGCAGGTTTCTATAAATAGCAGGTTTTGGGTGAAATGAAAAGGGGTGATCGAGATTCGTTATTTTATAGGAGATGCGTTGTCAAGTGGAGATTTACGTTTTCATCATCGAACCTTCCCTTTCGGGAATGGGGACAAAAGTAGGTGTCTACAGGGGTTACTAATAGCACTTTTCTACTAGTGCTTGGAATATTGAACTAGGACTATTTTAGGGGGATTTCAACCCATTTAAAATTTGGAAATTTGACTTGTATTATTTCAAGGGATTTTCAACCCATTGGAAATATTTTAGGAGATTGGACCTGTATTATTTCAGGGGAGTTTCAACCCGATTGAAAAGGAATTGATTTTGTATTATTTCAAGGGAATTTCAACCCGTCAATATTTTAGGGGAATTTCAACCCGTTGGATTTTGGAATATTTTAGGGGAATTTCAACCTGGAGTAGAATTTGGACTATTTTAGGGGAGTTTCAACCCGTTGGATTTCGAATTATTTTAGGGGAGTTTCAACCCGAAGTAGAATTTGGAATATTTTAGGGAGTTTCAACCCGTTGATAGAATGTGGAACTTGAATTTGTATTATTTCTGGGGATTTTCAACCCGTTGGACAATTGGACTTGTACTATTTCAGGGGATTTTCAACCCATTGGACAATTGGACTTGTACTATTTCAAGGGATTTTCAACCCATTGGAAGTATTTGGAATTTTGTATTATTTCAAGGGATTTTCAACCCATTGGAAGTATTTTGAATTTTGTATGTGGAAGCAATGGAAGACAAGGATTTTTTGTAGCTTGAAGATGTATTTGAAATTTGAATTCGATTCAGAGTTTGAATTTGGAAAAGGAAAAGAAGCCTTTTTTGTATAGAGTATGAGGCTTTGAGTTTTGAAAATCCCGACAATATGCCGCCATGGATTTGAGACATTAAATTTGGAATTTTGAAAGTCCGGCATCATGCCGCCGTGGACTTGGAATTTTGAAATGTTTGGTCATAGAATTTTGAATTTGAAATTGAATGAGGAAAATCCGGCACTACGCCATCATGGATTTGGAATTGAAAAGTTTCGAATAAGGGACTTGAGATTTGGAAGATTGGATTTAGAACTTCGAACTCCAGGTTTGAAATATAGAATGGAAAAGTCAGCATTATGCCGGCATGGATTTGGAATTGAAATTTTGAATATGGGACTTGAAGTTCGAAAGATTGAACTTAGGAATTTGGTCTTGAAGCTTGAATTGAAAAGTTGGCATTACGCCGGCATGAGTTTGGGTACTTGAATTTGAGGTTTAAGATTGGAATTGGAAACTTGAATTTGAGGTTCGAAAGATGGAATTTAAAGATTTGAATGCTTGAACTAGAAAATCCGGCATGACGCCGTTGGACTTGAATTTTGAACTTGAAATTTGGACTAGAAAATCCGGAATTGCCGTTGGATTGAATTTTGAAACTCGAAATTTGGACTAGAAAATCCGGCATTATGACGCCGTTGGACTTGAATTTTGAACTTGAAATTTGGACTAGAAAATCCGGCATTATGACGCCGTTGGATTGAATTTTGAAACTCGGAATTTGGACTAGAAAATTCGGCATTATGACGCCGTTGGATTGAATTTTGAATTTGAAACTCGAAGTTTGGACTAGAAAATCCGGCATTATGACGCCGTTGGATTGAATTTGAATTTGGCATTTTGTGCGTGAGGCGTGTTTGAGGGTTTTGAATCAAATGGAGTTGCACTCCTAAAAGACTTTAAATCGGCGATTTTAGATGCATGAGGCTTGGATGATGCTCCTAGGGGTTTGGTTTCCTAGTTGGAGGCTAATGGGTTTTGGCAAAGCTATAACTAAGGTTAGCCATTCACGCGTGCAAAGACGCCCACACAATGCACAAGTAGCACGTTGTCACACTAATCGTGGATATGAATGCGACATGCAAAGTTCTCAACCTAAGTGGTCGGCTTTGGGTGTCAAAAGGTACTCGACTAAGAGGCGGATCCGGCGACAACTTGCACATCCACCTAAGGGACGTGTGTGTCGGCAGACGACCTCCATACTTGACATCGGGAATGTCAAGCAAATGCCAAGTTTCGGTAGGCACGGAAATGGTCACACACTTTGGTAGGGAACCGTATGGAGAGTCACCATTTCGTTACCCCCGGGGCTAGCCCGAATGTAGAACACATCCGTTTGGGCAAGGTAGAAATTCGTTTTGCACAAATATGGTTTTCGAAAAATGCATGAAATGCCTAGAAATTGAAAATTGAAATCGCACTTGAATATTGTATTTGAAAAGCTCGTTTTTCGACATTCGTTCTCAAGGTTTGGGTGCGTCCTTCAAAATTCAAAGACAGACTGACTCCCACTTGAAAACTTGAGCAAACGTGGGCAGCAAGCCACTGTGAGCCACTGTGCTGGATGCAGCCAGTGGCGTTTGGCGCAGGGGCCTGCGCCTGGCGCCAGTGCTGGCATTCAGAACTTAAGCAGATCAGTGGCTTGATGCTCAAGGTCTGCTCGTATTTTCGAAGTTGAAATCAGGAACTCCCCAGTGGAGTAGCCAGAATTGTAAGGGGGGTTTTTTGTACGTTGGTTTCCCTTCCTACGGGGCGGTTTTTTGGAACTTTTGTATCTTTGTATTTTGAAGGAGTCGCCACCAAACATTATTTAGGGTCTCGTTTGGAAAGACCAAAAAATGACTCTATTAGGATAAGGCATTGAATCTTAGAAACGGATGGGTGAGATCCGGGCAAGGGAACGAGATGCTTATTCCGCGAGCTTTAAAAATAATTCAAATGCGTGGCTCAACGTTTTCGAAAATACCCTAGTTTAGACTATGTGGTTTTGAATTTAGAACAAATAGAATTTCTACTGTGTATTGTGGTCACTTTGCTTTAAAGTTAATTTAAGGGAACCTAAGATCGGTTTGTCCAAGAAATTATCTTTGTTAAGCGTGGTGTAACCTTGTATTTTGTTGTATTTAGCATGTTAGGTGATGAAAGCAATAAACAAGTAAAGCAACATCACAATGGAAAATAGGTGCAAAATTAGTAAAGTACAAGACCACCTAGAAATGGACTAGGAGGTAAAACCACATTGCCTAGAAGGACTAGGCAAGTAAAGTTGCGGAATTAAAATTGCATAATTGAAAGTCAGAATTGAAATTGCATAATTGAAAGTGCGGAATTGAAATTGCATAATTGAAAGTGCGATATTGAGCTTGAATCTTAGCACATGAGATCCGAACGCCAAGCGACTCCTTAAAAATAAGTGCGCCCGACACGGATTCAAAGCACAAATCTCTACTTTAGGTCAAGTTGCTCGACCAAAAGTGTCTTAGATTTTGAACATAGAACTTGAACTTGAAAAGTTTGAATCTTGAAGTATTGGACTTGAAATATTGAACTCGAAATGTTGAACTTTGAAATATTGAACTTGAACTTGAAATATTGAACTTGAACTTGAAACATTGAACTTAAGAGTCTTGAATCTCAAAGCTTGGACCTTTTAATGTTGAAAAGGTTTGATCTTTGATGTGCTCTTATTTTGAAATGATCCTAGTTTAGGGAAGTGATTGCAAACAACCCAAAACATTATGGGATCTTGAAACTTGAACTTGAAATTTGAAAAGTAGAGTCTTGAATCTCATAGATTAAACCTTTAAACATTAGAAAGGCATCATCTTTGATTACTCCATGTTTCGAAGGTGATTCTAGTTCAAAGAAGTGATTACAAACAACTTTGAACATCATTGAATCTTGAAAGTTTGCATTTTTGTATCACATAAAGTTTGGATTTTGTAAGTGACACTTTTATGATTAAAAATGCCAACTTACTAATCATTTTTGAGAGAGAAAATCAAAGAAACATGATTGATTAGGGTTGGGATTCGGAATTACCTAGTTAGGTTTAGGCAAGAATTCCTTTTAGAGCTCTCAATTGATTAGAACTTGGAAATTGTATGTGATTTTGGAGGATTTTTATATTTTGATTTGAATGGCAATTTTTGTATTACGACGTTGTGTTTTAATTTTTGCCTCCCCATAATGCTCAGAATTAGGGGTTTAAATAGGAGAAGCTGCTGCTAAACGCCAGCTCACGCCAGCGTCCAGCGCAGCTGCCAGCGCCAGGCGCTGCTGACGTGGCGCAGAAGCTGCCAAACATGGACGAAAGATGTCGTCCTTGTTTTGGCTTGTAATGGTGTACCTTTGTACGAATTTTACGAAGTTGGCACATAGTGTTTTCTTGATGATTAAGGCTTAGTTTGCGTCTAAAAACTAGCCGTTTCAGGTTTTTGAATTCGATTTTACGGGACGAGGCCCGGCTTGCTCGGTTTTGTGGGTCGGCGCCCGAATTTGGATTCCTTAGTGTCATTTCGACTGGAAAAGGCCTTGTAACACTAATGGGATAGTCCATTGGGTGAGATTGTACTTGGATTTTGAAATTCATTTTTGGAAATTGTATTTGGTACCGAGTTCCGAAATGGGAACGGCCGCAGGGATTGGATTTTGGCTCTTGGATTTTGGAAATGTTCTTAGCAATTGGGATTTCTGCACTTTTAACACGTTAAGTAGTAATTCGCAAAATCACTAAATACAAAGGTAGTAATTGATAAAATTTTCTTTATTGGATAACCATTGTAGGAAGTCAGTAGCTCAACTCTCTGTAGTCTCGTTCACCGGGCCTTAAATCTGGTTAAATTTGGGTTTATGATACTGTGGCCCATAGGCTATAGGGTTACGCTTAGACCTGTCAAACGGGTCGGTCGGTTCGGGTTGTAAAAAAAATTCGGGTTCGGGTTAAATTGGGTCGGTCAATTTCGGGTTCAGGTTTACAAATGCTTGTTCGGGTGCCATAACTTTCGTGTTCGGGTCGACCCAACGGGTTGAGAGATTTTAAAACGCGTATTAAATTTTCATCAATTTAGGTAATAAATATACAAAATACGGGAAAAAATCAAAAAAATCATATATTTAGTCAAATTCAACAATAAAATGACGTATAATCCAAACTAAAATCATATTACACCCATCAATTGAAAAAACAACGTGTTTAATGTGCTTAAATTTCCTCATAATCTCATTTATTACTATAAATATAATTATTTCCAATCGGTCGGGTCAAGAACAGATTCGGTCGGGTTTTGACCTATTACTTTCCGGGTTGCTCGGGCTCGGATAAAATCGATTTACAGGTCACAAAATCTTGTTCAAGACCCAGTATTTTCAGGTCCGGTTCGGATTGTTTTTCGTTCAGGTCAGGTTCGGATCGTTTTTCGAGCCGGGTCAATTTTTGACAGGTCTAGTTTCCTTTAGAGGGCGTTCTGTTCACCTTAAAAAAATAAGTTTCAGGTCTAATAAGTTCAGATAAGTTCCAATAAGTTCCAATAAGTTTCAATAAGTTTCAATATTAAAAATAATATTATTATTTATAATTTTTAATATTATTATTATATATATTCATTTATATTAATTATTAATTATTTAATAATTACTCCATCCATTCCTTTTTGATGTTCCTATTTGGAGTTTGGGGTGTAAAATAAGAAAATTGAATATTGTAATGATTATGTGTAAGAGTAATGATTGAGCGTAAGAGAAAGTAATAAAGAAATGAATGAAAGTAATAAAGAAATGAAGGAGCTCGAAGATATTTTTATTTAAGTAATAAAAAATCATAAAAGCGGGGTTGGGTGGGTGAATGAGGAAATGTGAATGAATTAAACTAGTTTCAAGCCCGTGCGATGCACGGAACTTCCTATTGATTTGCAGTTTGAGCGACAAAGAATATTATTTCTACCTTTTAATTGCTAAATGTGACACTAATTTTTTCCTAACACTTATTCAAAGACAGTGTGTTTTTTTATATTTTTATTTTATTGCATAATAAATTGTATAACTTACAGGAGTCTTTATTTTGTCTAATACTTACATGGAAGGTAAATCCTTTGTACAATAGCTAAATAAGTTTTAGAATTACATTTTTTGGAAGTTCTACCAAATTATAGATAAAATCAAACAGGATATTTACTATCTAAGAAGCAATATGTCCAATATGTTTACAACACCTAATATAAGACACGAAAACATTTTATCCTTGTGTTGTTGATGTCCTCCATTCCACACCCAGGAGCCTTATTCTTTTCCCTTTAATCTGCAAAAACGTGGCATTAGTTTTCCATTTCATACATATATTATTTTAATTTTGTATTTTGTTATGGTTACTTACTTTTCTTGTTTAATCTTTTTAAGTCCTTAGCGTGTTGATATTGATGTAGTGGCTTCTATTTCAGTTGCGCTCCGCTTGTTTGTTGCCATTTGCACCTGGACATGCATATTTAATTAAAAAAACTTATAGCAAGCCTAATTTAAATTGTATAATAATGACGTCAACTCACCAAGGTTTGTGTAAGGTCTGTGGACTGAGTTTGATTATCTTCCTTCTCTTCATCTAGGGTGAATACCTTTATAGCAGTGAGCTCTTGTGTGAATCCTCTTTTGTTTACTTGTACTTTAAAAACAAATGAGTTTCCAATGCAATTTTCAAATCTTTCATGAACTTTTTCATCTCCATATTGCTACAATTTGCGGTGATCCTTTGTTAGTCACCGATTGATGATTTAGTTATAACGATTTAGTATTAACGAATTATTTGGATAATTTACCTGTGTGCTTATTTTGATCATTGCTGATATTGGCATTTGTACAATTTTTTCCACAGTTCTATCAAACATTCCGATCCTCATATACGCATCTCCTTCTTTGACTGTTATCACTATTCGATACCTACAATAACAAATTGTATTTGTAAATTTACTTATTATTACTTGTATTGCGTGTCTTTGTTATATATACCTTTGAGTTGGGAATTCATCTATGACTCCACACTTTTTGCACATATGGTGTTCATCAAGCTTTGTCTTGCAAACTCGACATGACTCATATTTCCATCCAAAATCTCTCACATGAAGCATTTCGATTTGTGCATGCCTTTCAAGTGTATGTCATTTGTATGTCCTATGTAACAAATATAGTTTCATTAGTGCAAAATAACAGTACATGTCTTATTTATGGTTTACATAAAGTGCTTTATGGTCATGTGCAATATATATATATATATATATATATATATATATATATATATATATATATATATATATATATATATATATATATATATATATATATATCAAATAATTTTCCTTTGAGTGTCAATTTATATAAGAGGTAGAATGAGATTGTAAAACTGAAGAAATCCAATATTACCTGGTTATCTTCTTGTTCCAAATAAAGCTGTTGTAGTTCTTCTATGGTTTTGCGATTTTTGCTCATTATTTCCATTTTGCTTTCTCGTTGTGGTATTTCAAATTGTGTAACTTCAGGAATAAATTCACCTACACTGTAATTAAGAAATTATTATTATATGATTTAACAACTTTGCCACACTTTGTATGTATTAATATTTTCTTACGCCTTTTTGAATTCCACGACTTCTGCAATATTAAAGTTCCTGTAAATTTTTGTTCCACTTGAAGATCCCAACTGGTAGTTTCCTGTACCAAAAAGTTATTTGTATTACCAGTTATATATTTTATATCGTTAAAAACTGTTAAAATAGTTACATATTCATCAAGGACTTCTGTATTTGTTCCTGTTAATGTCTTATATTCCAGAAGTTGCTTTCATAAACGACTCAAAGTGTGTATACTCAAATAAACATTATAATGTGCCAATTTCGCAAATAATTTGTAAAACACCAGTTACTAAGTTCAATGTTGTACCAAGCTGGTAACCATATGAATATGAGACCAAATTACCATCATATGTATTCATGTTAAGTATGAATGGACTGAATATATGAAGAAGTTCAAAGAAAATATTATTCTAATTTGTAAACACAAAAAAAAAGTTTGAAGGGAAATTACAAAACTTACACAAACAGAGTGTCTACTGCAACACCTATCAGACTTAACAACACTTTTAATTCCATTTTGCAACTCATTAAATCATATGCACTCATCGTCTGTCCATTTTCTTTTTTTAAATCCTGTATTGTATTACACATTTCATCTTTGTTGACTTGTTTCATAATGATAGAAGGATATCATGACAGATTATTACAAATAATTTTTACCTAAGTATTGAGTGACACGGGTTCCTGTTATAACCAATATGTTTGCTTCAATTCCAGTCAGCAACATGTTTTCCTGTATGAATGAATTTGCTACTTCGTTCCAAAGAGTGACTGTGACTTGTTGTTTCCTATATGAATAGGTATTAATGTAAATGTTAATGTGATACTTGAAAGAACTATTATTTAACACATTATATTTTATATTCTGACCTTTGATCTTGAATGTACAATTTCTTTCGTACATTTCATTCTCCATCCGTCACCGTATTCTCTACACCAGTCAGAAGTCCAATAACATCTGCACATGTTTAGAGTTAGTCAATTATATGATATATTTAATTTAATGAGATTTCCTATTTTCTAAAATCACCTGTAACTATGTCATTTCTACCGCTTCGCTCTTGCAAGTGCTCCAAAGGTTTTATTTCAAACTTGTGTATTGCGATTTGAGCAATGTTCTCCTCTTCCGGTGTTATAGAAGTGAATGAAGTGAACCATATCATGTATTCATTTGAAACAGGCTTTAATTTGCGCTTAGTTTTTGTAACATTGAAATGTTTGAAAGTAAAAATTCTCCATTCATGTAGCCTGTCCTTGAAATGAGTAATTAGATTTTTAGGCACGGCTGCTTGGATATGGTTGTCCTACAAATTGAGAAAGGAAGTTAATTTAAAAGAACAATTCCCCAAAAACATGTCATTTGCTAATTTATTTTGAACTCAAATATAAGATTGAGTGAGTTGAGTAGTCCTTATAATGATTTTCAATGTATCAGTCTTAGAAATCAAGGTTTTCATATTTTAAGTAATTTAGATCAAGTATGCAGTGATTTGGGTGTGTTTATCCAGTTCAAAAGGTTAAGTGGGCCGTATATTTTACAAAAAAGAAGCCAGCTTCACACACTAAAATTATCCCTGCTAAGTTTCTGACCAATAGGCAGGCACATTACTGTTTTGTTTCTTGGCTTTTTCTCCACTACTGCTAACATATTCTTTTAAATGCTGAGATTTAATCAACTAAGTGAAACCCATGAACCTCAAATGGTGTATGAAAATGACAGAAGAAAAGTCTAGATCAAAGCAAAATCAAATTTCCTGTAAATGAAACAATTAACCTGAGCCACATGCTGATAAAATTGTTCTTCTTTTACTCTTAGAAGACAAAATTCCTCATATTTGACTACAGAGCAATCTCTCTAATTATGGATCTTTCAATAAATGGGAACAATAATTCTTGGAAAGTCATAAGCGATGCATTACTCATACTCTATTGATCCAGGGGGATAGGAAGCCCCAATCAGTGATTAAATTATTATGTTTCTGCACCTAGTTCATATCGAAAAATAAGACCGGAAATTCATTTATGATGATCATAGATGTAAAAAAGAAGAAAAGTGACTTCAGTTCATCAAATATCACCCAAAGTTTGCTTTTATCTAAACTGAATTACCACTAATTGCTATGCATCTCACATAAACTATAACAAAGAAAATATTTGACAAAAACAACAATCGAAAAGGGCAACAACAAAGAGCACCCCTTTGCTCTTTCTGAATGTACTATTTGTTCATGCCAAGATTCTTGAGTCCATGGAATTTTAATAACTTGATGCTATTCTGTTAGAATTTTAATTCATTAAGCGGCTATGGAAGTTTGTGTTCCTATTTTTTTTTCACTACCTATTTTTATCATTTCTGACATTTTGATCAACCTTTGTTTGCAATATTAATTATGGATATGGATTTTCAATTTAAAACTATTTACACTTTTTAATTTCAGTTAGTTATTCTTTCTGTTATGTCACAACCATTTAGTTTGCATTCCCTATTAGTGTTAGTTTTGAACCTGTCAAGTGTTATATTTACAGAGGTGTGTATTTTTTTGGACCAAATTTAGTTTTGGAAAAATGATAGTTTTTTAAAGATAAAGTTTACTTACCTGCTCATCAAGGAGTATCATATCGAGAGTATCTGGTTCAACATTCTTAGAATCGTATCGTACTTCCCATAGGCGAGTAAGTCGAGCTATTATCTTCCATTTTTTCCTTGATGCATCCAGATCAGAAACATAGTATTTTGTAGGTTCCATCTTGTGTACCCCTGCATAATTAACATATGTCAATAGATTCATATAGTAATGGAAAAATACATTTAATTGAAAAACACATGCTTTCATTAAAGGAAATAATAAAATATAATTAACAGAAACAATCACAAACCTGGAGTTATTTTTTTGTGTTTTTTGTTAGTATTTTATAATATTTTTATGTTTTTTGATATTACAAAGTTTCAAATATTTCCCTATATACTACATTTTTTGTCATTTTGCTTTCTTGTTCCGTATTCCCATCTCTGCCTATACAAATTTTGAGACCACCTCGACTTGTGACTCTTGAAACTGCAACATATAGTTGGCCATGGCTAAAAACAGGCTCTGACAAGTAAACTCCAACACTTTTAAATGTCTGGCCTTGACTTTTGTTTATTGTCATTGCAAAACACACTTTGACCGGGAATTGTCTGCGTTTTAAAGTGAAAGGCAGCGTACTATCAGTTGGTGACACTTCAACCCTGGGAATGGCCACCTGTTCACCTACATTTGTACCTGTTACTACCTTAGCTTGAATCACTCTTGTGTCTAACCTGCTCACAATCAGCCTTGTTCCATTACATAGTCCTTCACTTTGACTAATGTTACGTGTCAGAATAATAGGACAACCCACCTTCAATCGTATTTCATGATTTGGTATTCCTGGGAATTGCAAAGTATTGAGGAATTCTGTTGGATAAAGAACTTCATCATTTGTACTTGTGTTTGTGAATGGGCAAATTCTATCAGCACTTTTGTAAATATGTTCATCTCCGGGAATCATTCCAAGTATATAATTATTGATTTCATCTACTCCTTCATTTTTGGGGGTAAGTATTGCTCTTTCAGTTAGGTAATTTAGGTCTCTATACTTATTTAAGAGGTCTGGATATATTTCTTGGATTATGGCCTTCTTTTTATCACCCTTGTCTTTCAATAAGATATCATCTGGGATTTCTATCCAGTTTGGTTCTTCTTCCCCTTCCATTACTATGGCAGGTATTTTTCCATCCCCAACATCCAAAACCCATTGACTAAACTGAGCTAATTCTTGTTTTCCAATCTGATCTGCAGTGCCTTGTAATCTCATGTTCATGGTCAGCTTGAATACTTTACAGTGAGGCCATAAGGTGTTGGATTTGCTAATTGATCCATCAACAATCTCAGCTCTTCCTTTTCTAGGGATAACAGGTAATATTTGTCTAAAATCACCACCCAATACTACTGTTTTCCCTCCAAAAACCTGATCCTTGGCAGCAGGATTAATGACTTGCATTATGTCTCGAAATGTGCGATCAACTGCTTCAAATGCATGTCTATGTACCGTAGGAGCTTCATCCCATATAATTAGTTTAGTATTCTGTATCAAGAATGCTAGGCTAGATCCCTGGCTGATTCTGCAGCATGATTTCTCGTGTATGTTTATCGGGATGCTGAAACCTGAGTGGGCTGTTTTTCCGGAGGGTAGCAAAAGAGCTGTTATTCCTGATGATGCTACAGCTATGACTACATGGTTTTGTGACCTCAATTTGGAAATTAGTGTCCGCCACAAATATGTTTTCCCAGTTCCTCCACTTCCATAGACAAAGAATAATCCACCATTTCTTTGGTAAACGGCTTGTTGTATTGCCTCATATACTTCTTTTTGTTCCTGATTTAGACCACTTTCAAGTTGTGAAGCTTCTGTTCCTAAATACTCTGTGTCATACAATTGTTCTTCTATAATAAGCCTATTTGTCTCATCTAGTAGAAGTGACATATCCGGAAATGGTATAGTTGGGAATTACTGTAGGGAGTGATGACTTCTATTCAAGACTTGTTCTATCTCACACAAAGTGTAGGTTTGGATTTGGTTGTCTGATAGGGTCAAATTGTGGGTGGTACACCTTTGTTGTTGTTGCCTAAATACAATGTCTTCGGATAATTCTTTCCAATGTCTTTCCCATAACTCTTTTGGATTTGAGACTTCACAAAATAATAGTAGTGTGACAAATAGATTCCTCATTTGTACCGCATTTGCCCAAGTTGCAGCTTCAATTAGTGCCTCATGCCATTCATTATCTCCTTCTAACAGTCCCGAAGCATTGCAAGCTTCTTTGAATGTGGAATATACCACATTGTTCACAGTTCTAATTTTTTCAAAGCTGGTGGATCCTCTTACTTTGTTGAGAAGCATTCTCAAGTAGTATTGTTCCCCAGAGGTCGGGTGCGCATAATAGATCCTTCCAATTTTGGTTCCTAATGTTCGTGGCTTCCACCTTTTTCGTCACGTAACCAAACCCATTCTGTTGGGAATTCATCGTAAGTAAGCTCGCGTGCTTTAGCACTTATTTTATTAATTTCCATCCACTGTGTAAATGGAGTTCTTGCTTCTCCTACTCGTTCCAACACCCCATCTAAATGTTCATGATCTTCAAGCACAATTGGTTGTTCATTTTCCAAATGATAACTCAACCTTTCTACCAGGGGATATTTATATTGGATTTCAAATCCAAACATTCTCTAACATGCTTCAGCTGCCGATACATATCTACATTTGAGGTAAGATTGTATCTCGTCAACGGTTCTTTCATTTTCAGGAATCGGAACCCCATCAACGTTTGTTTGCTCAACTGATACAACTACCATGTCAGGACCTTTGTTCATGTACTTGAAGAGATACTTTGTAGTGTTATATTTGTTGCATAACTCCACATTTATATGAGCATCATATTTCATGAGCAAATCAATATTGTATGGTACAATGTTAGAGTTGTCAATGACATTTCCATTCTTGACAGCAGTTCTCCCATTATCTATTCTTCTATAGACTGGGTAACCATCTTCACCAATACTTGTTTTATTTGTGAACTCTTTAGGGTAGTACTTTGTACACTTTCCTTCTTGCATGCATGGAGATCGTTGGTTTATCACCCCACAAGGACCATGAATCATGTGTTGAACCACGGCTTTAAATGCATCTGGGTTTTTTTTTAGGATCTGGCAGTTCTGCACTGATTATTCTATCAATGTCTTCGGATGTCCTTGGTTTATCTTCTTCATTCAAGAACAATAAAATGTGTGCATGGGGTAATCCTCTTTTTTGAAACTCTATTGTGTATATTGCTGTAAAAAGTAAGATAGCATTTAATAGATTATTAAAGTAAATATAGAATTAATGTTATTTTTAATGTATTTTATTATCTTTTACCTGCTTTGGCTTCTCCAAAATGGCCTCTATCTTTTAGGTCTTCCATTAGCTCTTCAAGTTTTATTTTAAACACTCGAGCTATAATATCAGGCCGATCTTCTGGCCTTTGGCCAGAAATTATTGTCAAAAATTCAATGATCTCTTGCCAATTTGGGTTGCATGTGAACGTGACAAATATATCCGGCGGGCCAGCCCATTTACAAATTGCTAGTGCGTCATGATAGTTTTGCAACATATATCTTGGACTTCCTGTGAAAGATGAAGGTAACACTATGCGTTGTCCTATAGATGAAGGGGTTGTGTCACCACGCGAAACTGCATCCTCAAGTCCCCGCAACATTTCCTTTCTTATTGTTTTTTGGTTTCCCCTAACCCATTCTAATCGTGACTCTTGTAAGCATGTAAATGCATCAACTTGATATTGTTGATTTAATCTTCCAAGTTCAAATCTTGTTATAGACTCACGACGTCTTTGTTGGAAATGAAATGCATAGTATTCTCTAATTGTTACCATTTTCCTAGCCCTTGTTGTTGTTTCTTGATCGGCATGAGGAATATTTGTTGGGAATCCATCTTCACCGTATGGAAATAATATTGGGTATTGCATGGCCATAAAGCTAGGGTGCAACTCTGATATTCTTTTTAGGCCATCTGATTGGTGTTCCACAATTTCATCACGGTGGCCTTTTTCATTGTCACCAGTACCAATAATTAGGGCAGCAACTTCTGATGATGTTGGTAGGTTATATTGTCTACCATCTTTTTGTCTGGTGCCAATCAATCTAAGGCGGATTGGTTGAAGATCATTTTCTTCAAACCTCTCTCTTGCCATTCGGAAAGCCTTAGTTAATTCATTGTGTTCGTCAAACATCTTTGACAGGGCGTCAACAATATCTGGATTTAAATTTGAGTGTTGTCCATTGTTGCCCAAACTGTTAATTCTGTTTGAAATTTCATTTTCCGTATCATAAATGTATAAGTGTGTGAATCTTGGTCGTTCACCGATTTGTGGTAGTAATGATCCTATCTTGTGGTGATTTTGGCCATTCAATCTAAACACATATGGTGAATTTCCTTGATTGATCGTATTATCAACCTTTCCTCCCATTGATGTTAATGCAAATATGGAGTTTAACATCCTAGATTGTTCTTTAAGCTTTTTGAGTTGTGGACCTTCACTTTGGAGGAGTTGTTGTAGATATATTGGAGGGTTTTGTAAAAGAGGTAACTCAATTTTTCCCTTTCTACAATAGATTGAAAATTTTGTTAGACTGTTGTTTGAATCTTTTTTGGCACGCTCCTCATACCACATAATTGCTCCACAATCGCTGCACGTATGCGTTGGTTTGCCAAAGTTCCACACCTCAGTGTATTTTCCTTAAGAAAGAAGGAGTTTATATAAACTGATTAATTATTTGTTTTGTTAGTAGATAGTATGATTATAAGTTTAATAACGTTATTAAAAAATCAATATTTAAATACTTACTTTTTTGTCTTTTGCTTGTCTGTTGTTGTACATCTATTTGATTTGAAATGTGTTCATCACTTCTATGTTCATTTTCCCCTGACATTGATGTTTGGCCGGGAGTGTTTGGCATTGTTCGTTGTCTTACATGTCTTGTTGTTGATCTTGTATTCATGTCTGATGTTGACTCATTTCCTATTAATTAATTTTTAATTCTTTGTTAGAATAGGTTTGTTTAAATTATTTATAAATTTAATTAAAACATGATAATGAATGTTAATTTTTTTCTTACCAATATTCTCTATTAAATGAGAAGTTGTTGGTTGCTCAGATTGGTTTTGATGATTCCTTTTTCGATTCCTTCTTTGTTTCATAATGCACTTCCTTAAGAACCGAGATTTCTTTGCTTTGTTTACTTTGTCCATCCTTAAGTTATTGAATTATGTGGCAAATAAAGTAATAAGAAAGATTAAGTAAACAATTTAGTTGTGAATATTTGAATTGTTGATGCATTAGTTATTATGCCTATAATCTGTCAATGTTTTTATCATATTGCAGCTATTTTAAGATTTGTGATTTTTTTAGGACATTTAACTTTGTAAAAAAACTTATATTATAATTAGAACGAAAAGAGTGACAAACATTATGCAAATGTGATTATTAAATTATAAAATACACATGTAATTCATATATAAAATACTCATGTAATTCGTAAAAAATAGACTGAGTATAATTAACAATATTTTATCATAAACACATAACAATTATTTTGTACATTAAATTAGCAGTAAATAAAGAAATACAACCTATGTTAGGTTGTCTATATGCGTATTTAATAATTGCATGAAGAAAATAATGTAGGACTACTTCACAAATATACAACTTAAGCTAGGCTATATATCTAAATACATATTTATCTATAAACATCTTAGCTTCCAATTTGTATATTATTCCATTAAGATGCTTCAATGTTGATTACTTCTCCCATTTCGTTGTCTTGATTTTGTTCCCATTCGGCCAATTTTTCTATTAGATATGTTCCCATGAAATCAACGTCAAGGTAAGAAATCCCAGAATATTTGAATTTAGTTGGGTGTATATTTCCGTCATTGGTTAATACGTCGCTATACTTTTCTTTAATCGGGATCCAAGGCTCTAGGTCTGGAACTGTTTTCAATAAAACATCAACTCTTCTTGGTCCGGTGGTGAAATTGTTATTTCCTCCAATGATAATTATTCCCCAAAAGTTGCATGTTTCTATTAGTGTTGTTAAATATTCAACCATGGGCTGTCCGTATGACCATCTTAGATTGTAAGGATTCATTGGGTGTTCCTCCATCTATTTAAAAAAGGATTAAAAATAAATTTAATTATAAATATTTATGAACTGATGTTATCAAAGTAAACAATAAGTTTAAAAAGAAAAACCCAAGTTTTAATTATCTGAAAACCAAATATATACTTTTTCCAAACCTATTACTTAAATCGAATGTATAATCTACTCCAATTCATTTTACCTATCCGCAAAGTCTTTAATTTTTATAGTTTATAACTGTAAAACATAATAAAAATAACAGCACCACAATCCTCCATCCCTTTTCTTCTTTAAAACTCCCATATTTCTAATTAAACCAAAAAGCACAACTATAAATTTCCTACTTAATTTACCAACCACTGTGAGTTTAACTCTTCTGATCAATTCACCATAAATTAGGAATGAACTTTAAGGAAGTGTTTTTTGGTCAGCATTGTTTGACTTTGTAAAAATTTCAAGTGCAGTGGATAATGGTTTGTTTAATTATTTGAAGAGAAGTTGTTGGTGCAGTCTTTCTTTGCCATTCCTCTGTTACTTTAAATATTAAAGGATGAAAAAGATAAGTGACAATGCAAATGTTTTTAAAACAATTATTATAAGAACTTTAAATATTGGAAAAGGCTACATGTACTACTAGAGTACAAGAGCCTTTTGTACATCACCTATAATATATTGACAACACATCAATCCCACTAAAAAATGGGAGGGAAAACACAAATAAAAAAGAAGTTTTAGGCGGGATACACTTTTGCATATTGCGCCAAAACGTGAGAATTGGGCGGGATGCATTTTCACTTATTGCGCCAATCTGAAGAGCGCCAAACGAAATTATTGTAGGTCCTTCATCTCCCTTCTTCTCTTTCCTTTTTCTTCCATTGTTGTTCATAAAAGAAATCTGCCATTGTTGTTCATTAAAAAAAACTGCCATTGTTGGTCCATATTCATTCTTGCTAAGAATAAAAATTGAAATTTAATTAATTTCATAGCTGGACATTCGTGCTAGATATAAACTATTATCAATTGCAATTAGAGCTGCCCTTAATATCTTTCGAATTGGGCTATGAGATAGCCAGAATTTTTATTACATAAACCTCCATTTGTGATGCATATAAGGTGTTTGATAAAATGCTCAATTGAAATATTAAATTTAATCTACCTTTTCTAAATTAGTTTCAGTTGCAAAAGCTAGCTATATTGATGGTTGGAAGAAGGTATAGAAGAAAACTAGCTATGTGGATGTTTTGTGCTTGAATGGAAGCAAAAGCTGGACACTTTACCAAAGGTTGATGAAGACGACAATGGCTTTTCAGAAGTGACAATGGTCGTATATTGCAATATGCAATCTGATTATATATTGTTTATTATGATTCCGTAAATACTAAAAAGAAAACATAAAAAGTATAGAAACATAAAACAACAATTGCACAAAGGAAAAAAAAAGCCACATATAAAGGATAGAACGCAGGTCTAGGCAGTGTAAAGATGACCATATAAACTTCGTTGTAACCAGTTTGGCAAGGGGTATCAGCACATCCATTTGTGCTAGAAAATATATAATATATTTGAGATTTTGAAAACCTTGTTTTATAAGCAGCGAATGTTTAGATTTCATAATAAATAAAATGATCCCACATATTAAAATACATAGTAATAAAATTTAATTCTCATTTTTTTCATGAAATGCCCCTGAGGTTTGCAATAATGCACCAAATACACCTGCGCGTTTCAAAATTCATAAAATACCCCTAAAGTTCCGTACTGTTCATTAAATGCTCCTGGATTTAACGGACGTTAGCTTGCCGTTAGTGATGTTTTACCAATTTTCCTTAATTGTTGTTTGGCGCGATTTAGGTAACAACTGTGACTGAAATTCCAAAAAAAAAAAAAAACTTCTCAACTTCTCTTCTTTCTCTCTCATTTCCCCTGTTCTTCAACCCTCATCAATTCTACTGTAACTAACAAAATTCTGGGTAGATCTTTAAGAATTTAGTGAAATTTGTTGCGTTCTCTTTTGGCGAGTTCGTGGGTGTTCGTTTGGTGAATTCGCGACAAAAAGGGGGCAACTTGGAGGCGATTTAGAGCTTCGGGTGCAGTGGACGAACAAGGGCCCTTTTCCTAGTTGGATTATCTACTTCAAGGTAATAATCCCTTCTTCGCTGATTTATTTTGCTTGTAAAGTACAATTTTTTTCGCGAAATTGATTAGGGTTAGGGTTTTGCGAAATTGTTAGTGATTTTTTGAAATTGTCAGTTGAGATTAATTAATTGGTTAGAAGTTAGTTATTCCTTGGATTTGTTGTGAATAATTGTTTGGTTAGTTGTAAGTTGTGATTGTGACCTGTTGAATTTCATTGTGATCATGATTGTGGTTGTTTATTGATGAATTGTTGTTGGTTGAATCGAAATTCATGTTTTTTTTTCTTAAATTTTCCCTTTAGGATGACTGCAATGTGGTTGTTATTGCATCATGGATCACATAGCTTTGATGTGAGAGTTACAGACATGGAAAAGTATCGTCTTTTGAGGTTGTTTTTGGATATTTTTGAGGAATCTGTTAGGCAGGATGTGTTTTTACCTAGTACATTTGCCCTGTTTATTGAGTCTCCCTGTGGTAGAGTTGAGTTGGTAGATGATAAGACAATGAAGCTAATGTGGGGATGGAATTGGGGTAAGGACACTGCTGAAATATGGGTTGAGGGTACAGACAAACCAGGAGTGGTGTTTAGAAATGCTGTTGCCACAATTGAGCATCATAGGAAGGAGAGTGAGAGAAAGCTCAAAGAGAGACAAGATGAACTTCTTAAGGCTCAAAGAAAGGAGGAAGAGGAAATGAGGAAAAAACAGGAGAGAGAGGACATTTTAAGGGAACTTCAGGAACAAATGGAGTACACAGTAGCTGTGGAGGTGCCTGTGGTTGATTGTGAGGACTTAAGCACTGAGTATGTGAGGATTATAAGCAAGGATGGTGCTGATGAGGTGTTTCCAGGAGCCTCTCAACCACAACCCACACAAGAATCTTCACCCTCCAAAAATCCTACTTCTCCTAAACCTGGCAAAATACGGGGATGACTTGTGGCTAGGGGTGAAAGAGAAATTGATTCAGTCAGGGAAATTCAAAATCCAGAAGATGTATGCTCACCTAAGGGAAGTTGGAAAACAAAAGGCCAAAGTCAAGCCAACTACTCCAAAAGCTCCTAAGGTTCCTAAAGCCAAGAAACTGACCCCTAAAAGGAGACCCACCCCAACTCAAAAACAGGCCATACCAAAGGCAAAAAAACCCACCCCAACAACAAAAAAGCCCACCTCAACACCACAGCAACCCACCCCAACTCCAGAACAATCAATCCCACCAGCACAGCAACCCACCCCAACAACACAGCAGCCCATCCCACCACCACAGCAACCCAACCCATCACCACAAACACACCCCACCCATTCCCTACCACCACAGAACACCCAAAATGATCAACCACCCCATTCCCCACCACCACAGAACACCCAAAATGATCAGCCACCCCATTCAACACCAACACAGAATCAGTCTGAAGCTGTTAAAAGGAAGGGGGGCAGGACTAGACCTACAGGGTTCAGGGTGAACAAAGTGACTGCCAAGAAAGCTGGAACTTGGGTATCCAAAGGGAAGGGCATAGGTAGGAAGGGTACAGGGAGGTCAAAGAGTGCAAGGGTGTTCACTGATGTTGAGGATATAGGTTCAGAAGAGGAGAGTGAGGATTCAGATTGGGAGGAATCTGAACCAGACTCTGAACTAGAGGAGGATAAACTTGATGATTGGGTTGACTCTGATGTGGAGGCTGAGGTGATAACAGATGATATGCCTGACTTATTGTTTGAGGAATGTTTGGATGGTTCTAGTAAGATGGATAAGGCCTACAAGAATGGAAAGATATGGACTCATCAACCATATGGGTCCATCAAATTAGAACCTTGGTTGATCTTTCCAGACAAGTCCACTTTCCTAGATGTTTTGAGGAGTTTTTGCATACAAGAGGGGTTTGGACTTAGTGTTGAGAGGGCTGACAGTAAGAGGTACACTGCAGTGTGTGCAATAGAAACTTGTGACTGGAGGATACATGCAAGTAAGATGTTTGACAGTGTCAGTTGGGCTATTAAGGGGATCAGTGGGTGCCACAAAACTTGTGGGAGATTGGAGGAGAACCCTGTGGTGACCTCTGAGTGGCTATGTAAGAACATGATGAGTCTAATTGAGGCCAACACTGAAATTCCTGTTGAGACATTGAGAAGGTATGCACAGGAGACATTTCAATTGAGGGTTAAAAAGAGATTGTTGTACAAAGTAAGGAGTATGGCAGTAGAGAAGATACATGGTGGTTGGACTGAGGCTTATGAGTTGCTTCCTAGGTATGCTGAGATGATTAAACAGACAAACCCAGGAAGTTATGCACTGATTTCATGGGGTGCTACAAGTGGGGATGTGAACCCCAAGTTCAGAGCTTGTTTCTTCTCCTTTGCTGCTCAAGTCAAGGGGTTTTTGAGGGGGTGCAGGCCTATAACTGGAATAGATGGGGCTCATCTAAGTGGGTTTTACAAGGGAATCCTACTCACAGCTGTTGGCATTGATGGGAACAATGAAATATTTGTTCTGGCTTATGGGATAGTGGACACTAAGAGCTGTGATAGTTGGACACATTTTATGAGATGCTTGAGGCAGATGTTTGAGCAAGAGGGTTGCAACAAAGATGATTGGACCTTCATCAGTGACAAGATGAAGGTATATGTTCATTTTTCTCCTTTTTTGTTTCAATTTTATAATATTGCAACAGATATGATTGGCCTAAAATGAACATATTCTGTGTAGGGAGTTGACTTGGCAGTGAGAGATACTTTTCCTAGAGCTACTAGGAGAGTTTGCTGCCAACACTTGTACATGAATTGCAAAAACAATGGATTTAGTGGATCTGCTTTCTTCAAACTATTTTGGATAGCTGCAAATGCACACAATGAGTATGTGTATGGTAAAGCATTAGAGAAGATCACTGCTCATGATCCAAATGCTGCTGCATACTTGGACACATGCCAGGAGCAGTGGTCCAGGCATATGTTTGACCCTGCTGTTTGTTGTGATCACAACACAACAAACTTTGTGGAGTCATTCAATGCATGCACAAAACCATACAGAGACATGCCTGTATTCTCATTGTTGGAAGGTATAGCTCACCACTTCATGTTCTGTTCCTTTATTTTCTGATGTTTGTGATGTTCTGTGTATAATGTTTTATGTTGTTGTGTTGTTGTACAGCAATCAGAAAGTGGTGTATGGAGAGGGTTGGGGCAAGATTTGACATGGCAATTGATATGGAGGATGGTCAGTTGACTGAGTATGCCAAGAAAGAGGTGGATGAAAGAACAGGAGAGTCTAGGTTCTGCTATGCTACAGCCTGTGGTGGGGGGGAATTTGAGGTCAGAGATGCACATGTGAACTTCCGCATCAGGTTATCAACTAGAAGATGTGGGTGTGGGAAGTGGCAAATTTCTGGAATCCCCTGCAAGCATGCACTCAGGGTGATTTATGACCAAAGGCTGAACCCCATTGATTTTGTCTCCCCATTCTTCAAGTCTGCTGCATACAAGCTTACATATGCAGACCACATTCACCCCATGTCAGACCCAACACAGTGGCCTAACTTTTCTCTCACTGCCATTCAGCCTCCAGTCATCAAAAGACAAGCTGGCAGACCTGCTAAGAAGAGAAAGAGAGGACCAAATGAACCCAGTGAAGGAAATAATGCCCTTGGTCCAAGTATGCATTCTATTTTAAGTCTAATAAATGCGGTTCAGTATTAATTAACAAGTTAATAATTCAGTGAGATCAAGTGAGCTGAATGCCTAACTAGAGGCCGCTTCAGTTCAAGTGGAATTAATGATATTAATCCACAGCTTACTCTTGACTGAACCCGTAGGGTCACACAAATAGTACGTAAACGGATCAAGTATTTAATGGCATTAAATACTCCATCTATGAATATTCGGAACCGACGGATCTTGGTTTCAGTGGGAGCTAAGATCGTCACAGGCAAGAAATGAATACTCCGGAAACGATGATATTGCCGGAAACGGAAATATGGATCGTATCGGAAATATAAATATTATCCAAGTCGTAGATGTTGCCGGAAACGGAAACATGGTACGTATCGGAAAATATTATCGGAAATGGAAATATTGCCAGAATCGGAAATATTGCCGGAAACGGAAATATTGTCAGAATCGGAAATATTACCGGAATCGGAAAATAATTCCGGAAACGGAAATATTAAATATTTGTTCGAAACGGAAATTAATTCCGGAATCGGAAATATTAAATATTGTTCGTATCGGAAATGAATTCCGGAATCGGAAAATTTAATCGGAAGCGCATCGTACGAATAAGCATCGGACGAGGCCTGCCGGACGAGGCCCAGCACGAAGCCAGGCCATCGCCCAGCAAGCCAAGCGCGCCGCACAAACAGCCACGCCAGGCCCAGCGCAAGGCCAGGCCCAGCAGGCTGCGCAGCGCGCACAGCACGCGCAGCGCGCAGCGCGCGCGGGCGCTGCGTGGGCTGCTGCTCGCGCGCACGCATGGGGGCCTATCGTGGCTGCCGTGCGTGTGTGTGTGCAAGTGTTTGTGTTCGTGCACGTTTCCTAAAACATGCAGAGTTCGGTTAATGATTAAATTCCTAATTCTATTTGATGAATTAATTAAATTAGAGTTCTTGTAGGATTCTAGGTTTAATTAATTTGTATCTGAATAGGATTTCGATTCCCTTTCCATACCCCTATAAATATGAGGCTAGGGCTCACAATTTATAACAAGTTTCAAAGTATTCAAAGTGAGTTTTTGAGAGAAAAATTCAGTCACACATTTGCCTATAAAGTGCCGAAAATAATAGTACCTTAAGGGCGATTCTAGTTGGTCAATCTTAAGGCGGATCCGGACGTGCTGTGGACTATCTACGGAGGGACGACACTTGGAGTCCTAAAGACTTGTTCTTGTTCGGTTGGGGCGCAGCTAGGGAAGGCACGCAACAAAGAGTATGCATCTAAACTATGCTAAATGATTATGTGTAAATAATATGTTTTCCTGGCTTTATGGTTTTTCCGCATGATTTATGAATTGTCATATGTATCATAACATAACAGTGGTATCACGAGCCCCTTATTATTTTCATAATCTAAATTGCATGAACATGGTTAAATATTACAAATTTGCAAGAATTAAAAGGGGTGATTAATTTTCGTAATTGTTAATTAATTGCAAATTGCGTTTATTTAATTATACGTACGCAGTTTTTCGGCAGTTTCTTCGTTACTCATCCGAATTGAGTGATTTTTGTGTCAATTCCGCATGTAAAAGGCATTCTAAAATTTTGACAAAAATAGTATTTTTCTGCCGAACCCAGAATTCTCAAATTCGAAGCCTAACTATGACTTTTCGAAGGTTTTAGTTTTTCGAATGCAAAATTTCGTAAATTTAAGATGTTAAATTAAATATTTGCGATTCTTGTTGATAAATCTTGAATTTTTGATTGACCTACTGCATATGTTTAACAAGTTTGAATGCCTAGTCTTGTTAATTATGCAATCTAATTTGTAATTATGATTAATTTGTTGAAAATTAGAATAATTTAGAATTAATTTGATTTTCATAATTAATTGTAATTTAATTAGAAACCTATGATTAAAAACCACCATAAAAATTGTAAATTTATGATAAATTTTAAATTTTTATGACCTAGACTTGAATCCATAACAATCGGAAATCAATTGGATAATAAATTTTCGATTTTTCGCCCTAAAATTATGAAATTAATAATATTTATTAATTTGTCATTAATTTTATAAATTTTAAATTTTTATGCGATTCGTTCATAAAACTTGCACGCACAAAGCAATGGACGCTTCGTGTTACCCTTAAGGGGTGTTGTATAATGCGGGCATGCGACGACGAGCAAGGGAGCTCGTCGCCCGTGCGGCACGAATGCAATGAGCAAGGGCGTAGTGCACGAGCACAAGGCAGCAGCCCTGCCTTGTGTCGTGTGCCACGAGCAATGGACGAATGGGCATGGGCGAAGGGCGAGCCAAGGCAGTCGCGTGTGGGCAGCAAGCAAGCTGCGCCACAACGCGCGCTGCCTCGCACAAGAGCGCGCAGCCTCGCGCGCAGCGAGCGCAAGCTCGCGTGCCACGAGCGCTGCGCCCAGCATTGCTCGCGCGCACACGCCCAGCGAGCGATGGCTCGCGCGCCCAGCGAGCGATGTCACGCGCCCAGCGAGCGATGTCGCGCGCGCACTGCGAGCGATAGCTCGCGTGCGATGAGCGCTGGCGCGCGCAGCGAGCACCAATGCGTGCGGAGGCTTGCGATGGGGATGCAGCAGCTATGCGACGAGCGCATGGGCTGCGCGCACATGGCCAGCAATGGCTGTGTGCGTGCGGCCCATGGGCGTGCAACGCGTAGGGTGTTTGCGTTACGATTAAAGATCGTTTTGAATGTTTAATTTGAAAATTCCAGTTCACGTAATTTTAATTAATTTTAAAATTAATAATTTAAATTATTTTCTTGGATTTTAATTTTGAATATTGTAATTATAATAAATTTTATTTATTCTAATTATTTTACTAAAATTAAAATCATGAATTAATTTAAATACGACTGAAATTAAATTAAACTTTTTGGATTCAATTATAAGTTTATATGAGCTTTAAATTTTAATTAAATTTGTATGTTTCCGGTTAGACTAGAAATACATTTTTATGTTTAAAATTAGTAAAGCATATGAATTTATTGGTTTAAGTGGGAGCGTATTTTAGTCATAAACTCTTGATTAGGTCTACAAATCCTTAAGGTTAAAACAACTTGATTAGAATTAATAAGGACTGAATAATTGGTAGATTATTGGTGCCCTTGATTAATTGCTGCAAATGTTTACGTGATGCATAATGTGTTTTACTAACCAGCTATGTGGGCCATTCATGATAATGAATGGGTGAATGGTATATATTGTATATGTACTGTTTTGCAGGTTATGAAGTGACTAGTATGGCCCAAATAGGATAGAAAATATGGTCTGCGTACCATTAATTTGAATGTAATTGGTCTAAAGTACCAAAGTTATTTTTCAATTCAAATATGGTCTGCGAACCATCAAATAGTTGTAATTAGTTATAGCTTATCCTATTTGAAGAAAATGGTGCCTCCCACGGAGATTTTCAAGACGGACTTTGAAGTCAAAAGCTTCAAGATGAAGTCGGGCCATACTAGATCACAAATATCTTATGCATGTTTTAAGTTATTTATTGTTTTAAATATGTCTTAAAATGCATGAGATCAAAAGCTTGATTATGTTGCATGATTAAGGATTTTAGTTCACTTAAAATCTAACCAACATAGTAAGAGCCTTAAGTTCCAAACTTAAAAATTGAGTTAAAAGGTGCCATGCCAAAATATACACTTGCTTGGATATCCTTTACATCAATCTAGTAATAGTTTTCGCTCAGCGAGGTGTTACTTATTGGTCCTAAAGGGGCAAGGTACACAAATAATTGTGAGTACATGTTAGTTTTGGTGAAACTCAGCGATATAAGTAAGGAGTCCTTTTATGTCGTGGCAAAATCGATAGGTTTACCTAATACGTTCTTAGACGTACCTATCAACCAAGAATAGTTTCTAGACTATTAGCAAAAGGCTTTTGCTTACCTAAGATGTTCTAGGATTAAGTCGACAAACTGTGCTTAGTTCTTCAATGATTTTAGGATCTTGGAATCATTTTATTCACACCTGCCGGAACACATAATTTGAATAAAATGCTTAATAAACATTGAATTATGCATGTATGCTAGAATTTAAGTTTATTAAAAGAAACTGTGAATGGTTATTTATTTGTTTATTCTTTTCAATTGTAGTTTTTAATATGGCAAACAACAATTCATTCAACATTCGATCAATTCTCGAAAAGGAGAAGTTGAACGGGAAAAACTTCCTTGACTGGCAAAGGAACTTGCAAATAGTTCTTATGCAGGAAGAAAAGGAGTATGTCCTAGATGAGGCGATGCCCGAAGCTGCAGGCGACGGGGTCACTCAGGCAGCCCTCAATCGTTGGATTGATGCCAACAAGGATGTGAAATGTCTAATGCTCGCCACCATGAGTGCGGATCTGCAGAAAACGTTCATCAACTCAGATGCTTTCACAATCATCAGTGAGTTGAAGAACATGTTCCAAGATCTGGCTCGAGTCGAAAGATTCGAGACTCATAGGCAAATTCTTGAGACCAAGCTTAAGAAAGGCGAGCCCGTAAGTCCACATGTTCTCAAAATGATTGGACTCATTGAGAATATGAGTCGGCTGGATCAGCAATTTTCTCAGGAAATGGCTATAGACACCATCCTCCATTCTCTTCATAGCGGGTATGATCAGTTCAAACTGAACTACAGTATGAATAGTCTGGACAAAACTCTCACTGAGCTTCACGGTATGCTGAAGACCGCTGAAAAGACGCTCAAAAGTGATAAGCAGGATGTGCTTATGGTGCGTGGGGGCAAGTTCAAGAAATCTGGAAAGAAGAGGAATGCTAAGAAAGGTGGCAACAAGGCCAGCCCAACTAAGCAAACTGGCGCCAAATCTGCAAAGAGGAAGGTCAGTCAACCCACTTCTGAATCCGAATGCTTCTACTGCAAGAAGAAGGGGCATTGGAAGAGAGATTGCTTGAAGCTAAAGGAAGATCAGAAGAACGGAACAGTCGTTCCATCTTCAGGTATTTTCGTTATAGACTGTATACTTGCTAATTCAACTTCTTGGGTATTAGATACAGGTTGTGGCTCACACTTATGTTCCAATCCATAGGGACTAAGAAGAAGTAGAAAGTTAAGCAAGGGTGAAGTCGACCTACGAGTGGGAAATGGAGCACGGATTGCTGCATTAGCCGTAGGAACTTACTATTTGTCGTTGCCCTCCGGGCTAGTTTTGGAACTGGAAGAATGTTTCCATGTTCCAAGTCTTACTAAAAACATCATTTCAGTTTCTTGCTTAGATGCTAAGGGATTTTCCTTTTTAATAAAAGACAATAGTTGTTCGTTTTATTTTAAAGAGATGTTTTATGGATCTGCTAGATTAGTCAATGGACTTTATTTATTAGATCACGACAAACAAGTATATAACATAAATACCAAAAAGGCCAAAAAGGATGATTCAGATCTCACCTATCTGTGGCATTGTCGATTAGGCCATATAAACTTGAAACGCTTAGAAAGACTTCAAAGAGAAGGAATTCTAGAACCATTTGACTTAGAGGATTATGGTAAATGCGAATCATGTTTACTTGGCAAAATGACAAAGCAACCTTTCTCTAAAGTTGGAGAAAGAGCAAATGAACTATTGGGTTTAATCCATACAGATGTATGTGGACCAATGAGTACAAATGCTAGAGGTGGTTTCAGCTACTTTATCACTTTCACTGATGACTTCAGTAGGTATGGTTATGTCTACCTAATGAAGCATAAGTCTGAATCCTTTGACAAATTCAAGGAATTTCAGAGTGAAGTAGAGAATCAATTAGGCAAGAAGATTAAGGCACTTCGGTCTGATAGAGGCGGTGAATATCTGAGCTATGAATTTGATGACCATCTGAAAGAATGTGGAATTCTATCAGAATTGACTCCTCCTGGAACACCACAATGGAACGGTGTGTCGGAACGGAGGAACAGAACCTTGCTAGACATTGTCAGGTCAATGATGGGTCAGGCCGAACTTCCATTAGAATTTTGGGGACATGCACTAAATACAGCTGCACTCACTATAAATAGAGCTCCGTCTAAAGCTGTCGAAAAGACTCCATACGAATTATGGTTTGGAAAGCCTCCAAATGTGTCTTTTCTTAAGATTTGGGGATGTGAAGTATACGTCAAACGATTAATTTCAGACAAACTTCATCCAAAATCTGACAAATGTATCCTTGTGGGCTATCCAAAGGAAACAAAGGGGTATTACTTCTACAATACATCTGAGAACAAAGTGTTTGTTGCTCGAGATGGTGTCTTTTTGGAGAAGGATCACATTTCCAAAATGACAAGTGGGAGAAAAGTAGACCTCGAAGAAATTCGAGTCGAACAACAAACTCTAGAGAATGCTCAAGATGACATTCAGGATGAAACTCAGAGATCTTTAGAAGAATCTGGTGAGAATCATGGTCAATCTAGAAATGTTACCCCGCGTAGATCGCAAAGATATAGATCTCAACCGGAAAGATACTTAGGTATTTTGACGAACGAGAGCTATGACGTTCTATTACTTGAAAGTGATGAACCTGCGACTTACAAGCAAGCTATGACGAGCCCTAGCTCCAAGCAGTGGCAAGAAGCCATGCAATCTGAATTAGACTCCATGTCTGAAAACCAAGTATGGGATTTGGTCGATTTGCCAGATGGCTACCAAGCCATTGGAAGCAAATGGGTTTTCAAACTGAAAAAGGACAAGGATTTCAAAGCTAGATTGGTCGCAAAAGGTTACAGGCAAGTCCACGGTGTGGATTACGATGAAACCTTTTCACCAGTTGCAATGCTAAAGTCTATTCGGATAATGTTAGCAATCGCTGCATATTACGATTACGAAATATGGCAGATGGATGTCAAAACTGCTTTCTTAAACGGCGTTTTAACAGAAACTGTGTTTATGACACAGCCTGAAGGTTTTGAGGATCCAAAGAATGCTAAAAAGGTATGCAAGCTAAAGAAGTCAATCTACGGATTGAAGCAGGCATCCAGGAGCTGGAATATACGTTTTGATGAAGCAGTCAGTGACTTTGGTTTCATCAAGAACGCGGACGAATCTTGTGTATACAAGAAGGTCAGTGGGAGCAAAATTGCTTTCCTAGTATTATATGTCGACGACATATTGCTTATCGGAAATGACATTCCTATGTTGAACTCTGTCAAGATTTGGCTTGGGAAATGTTTTTCGATGAAGGATCTAGGAGAAGCACAGTACATATTGGGCATCAAGATTTACAGAGATAGATCTAAAAAGATGATTGGACTTAGTCAAAGCACTTATATCAATAAGGTGCTTGATAGGTTCAAGATGGCGGACTCCAAGCGAGGCTACCTACCCATGTCTCATGGAATGACTCTAAGCAAGACTCAGTGCCCAAAAACACTTGATGAGCGTAGACGAATGAATGGGATTCCATATGCATCATTGATTGGTTCAATAATGTATGCTATGATATGTACACGCCCGGATGTTGCGTACGCACTCAGTGCTACGAGCAGATACCAGTCAGACCCAGGAGAGGCGCATTGGACTGCTGCCAAGAACATTCTGAAGTACCTGAAAAGGCACAAAGATTACTTCCTGGTCTATGGTGGAGATGATGAATTAATTGTTAAAGGCTATACGGACGCAAGTTTCCAAACCGACAAAGATGATTTTAGATCACAGTCTGGGTTTGTCTTCTGCCTCAACGGAGGAGCAGTAAGCTGGAAAAGTGCTAAGCAAAGCACCATTGCGGATTCTACAACTGAAGCGGAGTACATTGCTGCACATGAAGCAGCAAAGGAAGCTATATGGCTAAGGAAGTTCATAGGAGAACTTGGTGTACTCCCCTCCATTAAAGGACCAATAGCCCTGTATTGTGATAATAACGGAGCTATTGCACAGGCAAAAGAGCCTAGACACCACCAGAGAGTCAAGCATGTACTTCGTAGATTTCATCTTCTACGAGAGTTCGTTGAAAGAAAAGAAGTCGAGATAAGCAAAATTGGAACTGATGACAACATATCAGATCCATTAACTAAACCTCTGCCGCAGGCGAAGCACAACTCGCACACTGCAGCTATGGGAATCAAGCATATTGGAGAATGGCTTTGATGTCTCTGTTTAATGTTTTAAAGTTTTAGAGTTTAAATCTTTGTAAAACATTATTGGTTAATCATTCACAATAAATGAAATGAATTCATTTTTCCATTTAATTTATGGTTTATTAAATGATGAGTCCCTTCAATTTGACGATATATTCAAGATAGACTGTCAGGACCAGTCCTGTGACTAAGAAATGTCTATCAAGTGAACTTGAATGTCAAAGGTTGAAAATGGTCCCTAATCGGAGTTTTCTATAAAATTGGACGCATAGAAAACGTTAGACGATTAGAATGCAAGATGACTAGTAGTTCTGTTTCTTGAACTATGTGGACATGGCAATGTCATAATCATTTGCATAGATACTTACTTTGGGAAGACTAGTATCGGACAAGACCTATGAAACTTTACTGTAAGAGATGAAAATCTGTCATAAGTAAATTTCATTAAATTATTAGACACTAAATCCTCAATACCTGAGTGATTTGAGATTACTTGTTTGAGAACTGGTTGCTTTGACGTTGACCAACCGTCGCACCGTAAAAGGAGGCTATAAAGGCAACGCTCAGGTAATCACCTATCAGACGAAGTCTAATCTCAAGATCGCAAGATTGGGATTGTCCTCCCATAAATCGGGATGAGATGCTTAAAAGTTGTACAAGGCCACTCGGAGAGCTAGAAACTGTGAAATGCATGGCCGTGCTCGGATGAATCATAGGCTATGATTATCTGTTTATTTGATCAGTTGAACTCTGAAACCGAGGAACACCTCTGGACGTAATAAGGATGACAACTCTTACCTTATGTTCAAGAGCAAGCATCGAGCGACAAAGGAATTAGGAAATGCACACTTGTCCCTAAGGACAAGTGGGAGACTGAAGGAAATAATGCCCTTGGTCCAAGTATGCATTCTATGTTAAGTCTAATAAATGCGGTTCAGTATTAATTAACAAGTTAATAATTCAGTGAGATCAAGTGAGCTGAATGCCTAACTAGAGGCCGCTTCAGTTCAAGTGGAATTAATGATATTAATCCACAGCTTACTCTTGACTGAACCCGTAGGGTCACACAAATAGTACGTAAACGGATCAAGTATTTAATGGCATTAAATACTCCATCTATGAATATTCGGAACCGACGGATCTTGGTTTCAGTGGGAGCTAAGATCGTCACAGGCAAGAAATGAATACTCCGGAAACGATGATATTGCCGGAAACGGAAATATGGATCGTATCAGAAATATAAATATTATCCAAGTCGTAGATGTTGCCGGAAACGGAAACATGGTACGTATCGGAAAATATTATCGGAAATGGAAATATTGCCAGAATCGGAAATATTGCCGGAAACGGAAATATTGTCAGAATCGGAAATATTACCGGAATCGGAAAATAATTCCGGAAACGGAAATATTAAATATTTGTTCGAAACGGAAATTAATTCCGGAATCGGAAATATTAAATATTGTTCGTATCGGAAATGAATTCCGGAATCGGAAAATTTAATCGGAAGCGCATCGTACGAATAAGCATCGGACGAGGCCTGCCGGACGAGGCCCAGCACGAAGCCAGGCCATCGCCCAGCAAGCCAAGCGCGCCGCACAAACAGCCACGCCAGGCCCAGCGCAAGGCCAGGCCCAGCAGGCTGCGCAGCGCGCACAGCGCGCACAGCACGCGCAGCGCGCAGCGCGCAGCGCGCGCGGGCGCTGCGTGGGCTGCTGCTCGCGCGCACGCATGGGGGCCCATCGTGGCTGCCGTGCGTGTGTGTGTGCAAGTGTTTGTGTTCGTGCACGTTTCCTAAAACATGCAGAGTTCGGTTAATGATTAAATTCCTAATTCTATTTGATGAATTAATTAAATTAGAGTTCTTGTAGGATTCTAGGTTTAATTAATTTGTATCTGAATAGGATTTCGATTCCCTTTCCATACCCCTATAAATATGAGGCTAGGGCTCACAATTTATAACAAGTTTCAAAGTATTCAAAGTGAGTTTTTGAGAGAAAAATTCAGTCACACATTTGCCTATAAAGTGCCGAAAATAATAGTACCTTAAGGGCGATTCTAGTTGGTCAATTTTTTGGCGGATCCGGACGTGCTGTGGACTATCTACGGAGGGACGACACTTGGAGTCCTAAAGACTTGTTCTTGTTCGGTTCGGGCGCAGCTAGGGAAGGCACGCAACAAAGAGTATGCATCTAAACTATGCTAAATGATTATGTGTAAATAATATGTTTTCCTGGCTTTATGGTTTTTCCGCATGATTTATGAATTGTCATATGTATCATAACCTAACACCCAGGAAGGGGAAAAGGAACAGCAATGTGAAATGTGGAAAGTGCAGGGAGTTTGGTCATAACTCAAGGACATGTAAGAATGGAGGACCAAGCACTGGACCAAGCACTTCAGCAGCAGCAGGAGCAAGTACATCATAAGGGGGTCCAAGGGGGAGGAAAAGAGCAAACACAGCAACTTAACCATGCACAAAGTTAAAAGTTAGTCAGTTTTTGGTGAATTGTAGGTGCACAAAGTTAAAATAGCTTAGGCAATTTACAGTTAGTATCACTTTTTGGAAAGAACACAAGTGCTTAGACAAGATGTTTTTGTGCAGTTTCAGTGGCATTTGTCCACTTAGAAATCAGTTTTTGTAAAGCTCATATGCTTAAACAAGTGATGTTATTGCTTGAAAGTTGTTACAACTCTACTTCATTGCTATCCAAATTAGAAATGCAAACATTATTACACCAATTTTTATTGCAAACTTGAATTTTTGTTTCTGTTGTTTCAGTTTCTTCTTCAATAGCTTCAACTCTTCATGCATTCCCCTGCTTCCTTCTTGCATTCCCCTGTTTTCTTCTTGCATTCCCCTGTTTTCATCAGCTCTGTTTCCCTTGCTTTGAGCTTCATCAAATGTCTGCTCAACAAAACCTTTGCACCACTTGAAATTATCACAAGGATCACACTTGTAGTAAAGCTTTTGCGGATTTTTAGCCGTTTCCGAGCTCCTAATTGCAAATCTTCTCCCACAATTGCAGTTTTTATTTGGAACTCTTAGGTATGACAAATTTGGGATGGAAGAGGATCCGGTTTTTGAATTAGAACTCATGGCTATTTAGGAAATAGAGGGCTAAACATGGAGCAAGTCAAGTGAACAACAGCCTTACTTATAGGCAGCATGAACATAACAGCTATATTGTATTAAAACTAGCCGTTGGATCAAATTATGAAGTTTGGGTATTTGGTGCAAAGAACTTTACAAATAGGTGTATACTATGCAAAACCTTTATATTTAGGTGCATTTTATGAATTTTAAACATGACTTAACGGAGGACTAACGGAAAGTCACAATAGGGGTATTTGGTGAACAGTTTTGAGTAAATAGGGGTATTTTATGAATTTTGAAACGCGCAGGTGTATTTGGTGCATTATTGCAAACCTCAGGGGCATTTCATGAAAAAACCGTAAAAAAAACATACGGAGTAATTCCTAGTAAAAATATAATAAAAAAAAGCGTTTTCTGCCAATAACCCTTTATATAATTAGGACCAAATATTGATTGATAATTCAAGCACTTGGAAAATTATGGAGTAATTAAGCATATGTTCAAGATAATTAGTCTTTTCAAGCCTTCACGACTTGCGCTAAATGCTTCATCATAGTACTATTATAATTTACATGCAATATTTAATCCATTAATTACAAACGTTTATAGATATTTGCTAAAACAATACCGTCGTAATAGAAGGTTACATTTACCTTTTTAATAGACGACTACTCTTTAAGAATCTAGGATGAGAATCCATACACACCTAGAAGTTAATTTATGTTTTAGTAAACACATCTAATACGACAATAAAAATAAAAGGTTACCCTGACTATGGATTTCCCTAGAGCAAAAATCATCTTTTTAAAGTTTAACTAGGCTTTTGAATCCTGGCCAAAGAGGAAATTACTTGGTATAATTTTTTACCATGAATTTACAGGATCATTACACCTTTAAGGTAAAAAGAAAAAAAAATAGTCAAACTCTAATTCAATATACAAATTGGTTCTTTTGAAAATACAGATGTGCTGATACCCCTTTGTCGCAATGGTTACTGAATGCTGATCATATTGAGTAATATCCCCACGCACCCATGTCCGACTCCTTTCAAGGACAGACAAAATGTTTTTAACATAACATTACTATACGGGATCATTTTGAATATAAAGAAGTCATTTTGTTTTTATAGGGTTCAAACTTCAATCCGTTAAAATGGATATAGAGTCTTACAAATCAAAAGGGATTCTACTAAAAATGATACCGTCCCAGAAATTCAATCAGACGTCATATACCAACTCCTTTGAGTGCAAATGAATTGATACCTATAAAACGCAATTCACATAAAGGAGCTCAAACGTCCCTCAGTACACAACTCCCACAGAGAAGTTCAAACGTTTCTTAAAACACAACTCCCATAGAAAATTTCAAACTTCAATTTGGGGCTTCACATCTTCGTTAGCATTGGAAAAAAATTGTATCACAACCATATAGCACCGACGATAGCTTGCTGTTTCTCGCTTATATTTTCCATTTCAATTGATAGGTGAGTGTGTAATTTTATAGATTACTACTGTTAGTATTATATAATCGTAATTTCATTTCTGGATTTCGTTTTTTTATAAATTAAATTAAGTCAGTGTTTAAAAATCACCTTTTGATTTCCTTAAAGTTAAAAAGATCCCGTAAATTCTTATTCAGAGTTAAAATAAAAAAAAGATTGTTGATATCAGGGATCGAAAACGCCTCGCAGGCTGAAAGAAATATAGGAAGCATTGCAGTGACCATTGAAGCAAGGGGTATCAGCACATAACCTTTGGTAAAGTAAATTATTTTATCTATGGTTGCCATAATTGTATTAGAATCACTTTATTTGATTCTATAAAACAAATGACCCCGTATATTCAATTTACCTTGATTTCATTATTTTTTAAATGATCCCGTTAAATCAAAGGCATATAAAAAAATGATTGAACAACTTTAAGATCTAGGTCATTCATCTGGGTTCCCAACCCGCCGCCACCATCACCGTCTTCACCACCCTCAACAAACTTCCCTTCTCTTTCGAATCTCTTATTTCTTTTTCCTTCTAATATTACCCCTCTTACCCTAGATTCCGGCCGAAAATAAGAACACCAACGACCCACCTCCGTCGTGGTTTGACTCCAACAACCGCCCTTGGGTCGAAGACCACAACCGCCAAAACCCTAAAACGTAATCTGGGTTTATGAATATGAGTTTATGAATCTGGGTTTATGAACAACATGAAGAACATAAGAAAATCAAAGTTTAATTACAAAAACTTTAATTCAAGGAAGAACGTGAAGAAAGGAAGAATATGAAGAACATAAGAAAATCAAACACCAAGAACTGAGGAGATCACGAAGAACGGGAGAAAACAATGAGAATGGATGAAAAAAATTCAACCCAAGAATATGTTTTCTCTCTCCTGTTGAAAAAAAAATCTGAAAAAAAATAATGCATTAATTAAGTTTATTGTAATCTGTGTAAAATTTGAAATTAAATTTGAAATTAAATTTGAAAATTGGGGAAATTTTCAAAAAGGATGGCATCTTTAAAGATGCCATTTCAGCCAATGAATGGCATGGAGTACAAGATTCCATGTACTCTAGGAGTACATGGCAGTGGGTAATGGACCCGACCCGGATCCGTGGATCCAGATCCGTTTTTAACGGATCTGGATCCTCAATTTTTGGACCCGACGGATCCGGGTAGGATATGGATCCTTGGTTTTAAAAACGGATCTGGATCGGGTCCTAAGTCATTACCCGGATCCAGATCCGTTTACCCGTTTTTATAAAAAAAATATATAAAAATATAACAGTAAAGACTTAAGACTTGTAGTATTATTGAAGTTTTTGAACTTTTAGTATTATTTATGTTGGATTTGTTAAATTTTATTTTAGTAAATGCTTGTATGGAAAAATAGCTTTGTTATTGAAGTTTTATTAAACTATGTTTTAAGGTTAAAATGAAAATTAGTTTCGTTTGATGAAAAAATAAGTTTGGATCCGTTTTGGACCCGGATCCTTAAGATCCGTCGGATCTGGATCTGGATCCTCAATTTAATTACCCAGCGGATCCGGGTAGGATCTGGATCCTTGCCTAAAAAACGGGTCTGGATCTGGATCCTAGAGGATCCGGTCCAGATCCTACCCATTGCCATCCCTAGTCGTGTGTGGTCTTATTAGATTCTTGTCGATAAATATTTTTTAAATATCAACTTTTTATAAATTTTTTTCTTATCCATAATTGAAGATATTGACGATAGAAGTCGTGCGTTGGCAAACGTGCCTAAATAATTGTGTCATTTATTATTGATTATTGATTATTGATTATTGATTATTGATTATTTATTATTGATTATTTATTATTTGTTATTTATTATATATTTATTATTATTATTTATTATTATTTATTTATTTATTTATTATTTATTTTTTGTTATTTGTTATTTATTATTTTATTATTATTTATTATTTATTACTCCCTTCGTCTCATAATTATAGTTCCGTTGACCAAAAATACGGATTTTAAGAAAAATGGAATATAGTACATGGAAAAGTGGAATAAAGTACAAATCATTTGTGCATGAAAAAGTGGAATAAAGTACATGGAAAAGATAATATAATACTTCGTACATGGACAAATGGAATATAGTACATGAGTGGGGTTTTCAATGCAGTTTTAATTTATATAGTACATGGGAAAGTGGAGACCTTAATGGACAAAATTAGAAACATGACTATAATTTTGGGACGTCCCATTTAAAAACATGACTATAATTTTGGGACGGAGGGAGTATTTATTATTTATTACTTATTACTTATTAATTATTATTACTTATTAATTATTATTACTCATTGCTCGTTGCTCATTACTTATTTCTTATTACTTATCATTTATTATTTATTATTTATTATTTATTATTTATTATTTATTATTTATTATTTCCGATAAAATTCAATAAGCTCCAATAAATTCAGATAAGTTTCAATAAGTTGGGATAAGTTCAGATAAGTTCAGATCAAATATGGTTAATAGAATGTACCTTTGTTTCTACAAAGAGGTAGAATTGGTGGGACATTAGGTTTGCCATAGAGAACAGTTAAGAATAAAATATAGGAGGGAGGCTACATCGCTGGTAACCAGCGGCACAATTACTCCATACCCGGGGTAAAATGGTAATTTCATCTCATGAGTTGAAAAGTCAAACAAAGTACTACATATGAGCAAAAATGACAGTAATTAGTACAACAATGACAGTATTTTAATACAACAATGACAGTATTTATGCAAACGATGACAAAACTTATATAACACTTGTATACATACTTTTACCCATTCATTTAATATGCAACACTTTTATCCATTCATTTAAATGGTCTCTTTACTTTTTATATTTCATTACAGTTGTATACATAATTTCCTTTTTTTGGGTGATTGTGACAGTATTTTAATACAACAATGACAGTATATATACAACAATGACAATATTTATATTAGAAATGACAGTATATAACAAGTTCACAACACTTTTACACATTTATTCGAAGGTGGGTCATGTTTTCAATTTTTTTTATTTTTTAAAGTGGGTATGGGGTGCTTATTTCGCTGGTCACCAGCGATGTAGACAACCTCTAAAATATAGGGGAGAGAAAATGAGAAATGGATAAGGCGATACTGATATTCTGATCACTCGTTACAAAGTACAAACTCTATCTCGTGCGCGGGAAACACCATTGTAAACCAAGCCTCCTCTCTGCGCCACACCCAAATGTTTCAGGTTTTCATTTTCCCTTTTATTATTTTTAAATTCAATTTCATTAATTTGTATTTAGATTAGTTTCTTAGTAATTTGTATTATCTTATTAAGTTATTAATCACCATTTGTACAAGATTAAGGGTTTTAATTATGATCTAAATTATGGTTTTTTTTTTCAGTCCAATTAAAAAAAAGGGAGAAGAACTGCCCATTTCTCAAGAAATTAAGCTATGTTTGCATTTTTGCAAAGATTTCTAATTTTACTTACCATCTTATCATTTCTGAATTTTAGGAATCCATTGATGATTTAGATCATACAAGTAATTAAATAATTGGCCAGTATGAAACTGGTTACGATTTTGTAATTTGCTAGTACCTTATTTGTTAAATTTGACAAAAAAATACCTTATTTTCTAATTTTACTACGGAAGTATGGGGTATATTTTCCTGTTATCTGATGCACAGAATGAATGGTACCATTTTGCAGATCATTGTTGAAGACTATATTTTCGAAAAATGAATCGAGCTGTCGTTTGAATATTAGCCCGGTTTCGTGCTTTTTTTTTTTGTTATGCTATCATAAGAATATCAACAATATTACCAACTTATTATTAGCATATTGTTGGATTGGATCATGACAATAGTGGGATCTACATTGGGTCGATGTTACAATTGTTGTACATATAAATCACCAATTCATTTGAGGAACTACTACAATGAGCAATTGGATTTCAGAACTTCCTCAATGCTTGTATTGAGGCCGAGAAATCCTGCAATTTTTAATGGGTTTGTTGGTGTGGTTTCGATGATTAATGGCTCGAGTGTTAAGCAGCATTCTCTGAAGTCTGTCGCATATGAAAATCAAGATGATGTACTTGATGAAGAAGATGAAGAAGAAGGGCTGTGCCCTGTTGAATGTGTGAGAGAATTCAAGACTGATGAAGAATTCTCGAGAATTTTAGAGAAGGCCAAGAAGAAGAATACTTTAGTTGTAGTAGACTTTTACCGTACTTCTTGTGGCAGCTGCAAATACATCGAGAAAGGGTTTTCGAAACTCTGCAAAGCTTCTGGTAGTGATGACGTTCCTGTCATATTCTTAAAGCATAATGTGAGAACTCATCCACTATTTTTCCTTTGGTCTTGCATTTTCCTCATTTACTTTTCTTGGTTTATCTTCCTGTTATTGGCTCCTGTCAAAGGAGATTTTTAGCATTTGATTTGACTATTTCAGTCTCTATTATGTCATGTGTTGCAGGTTATTGATGAATATGATGAGCAATCAGAGGTTGCTGATCGACTTAGAATCAAGGTGAAATATCTGGATCCTTATACTTTCTGCATTACTTTCTATCTTTTCAGTTTTATCATGCATGTATCTCAGTCAAATCGCTGAGGAAATAGGTTTAGTCGAGCTCATAGAGTTAGTAGAAAGCATATTGTTGTCTCGATCTCGGTTTATCTGGTGGGACTGCCTGCACCTGTAAATTGGCAATAGTGGAACAAACATAAGCTCTGATACCATGTTAAATTTCATAGAATATACCATATCAATATGAATGGGTCTGAGCAATCTAATACAGAAAAAGAGAGTTCGTTGCACTTATAATCCCAACAGAGGTTCCACATTAAAACCAATTGGCTATAGTGGGAGTAACTACTCAGGCTTATAAGTTATTATTTTCTCTTCTCTTTGCCTATGTGGGACAACTCACATGTGGGTAACATTGAGTTTCAATAGAAGTTGGGTAGCCTTTTTGGAAATAATTGGTTTTTATCTGAAGTTTATTTCACCTGAAACTTATGTAGTAATTCTATAAGGAGAAAAGAACAAGTCATACACGTACACCTAGCCTATTGCATCTGAAAACTTGACGCTTATAGCTATAGAATGGGTGTTTTGTAATGCAGACAGTTCCTCTATTCCACTTCTACAAAAACGGGGTTCTGCTAGAAGCATTTCCAACCAGAGACAAAGAAAGAGTCACAGAGGCAATCTATAAGTATTCGTCAATGTCATCTCCTGCACCTCAAGAGAGTACAAACTAGTTCCTTAAACAAACTGTTATATATATATACTTGTATTTCTGTCTATACACATAATTGGTAATTCATGATGACTAGATGTCCTTAATTACATAAGTCTTTAATATGAAGTTTACTTCAGCCAACGGTCGGTCTGGGCCGGGGTGATTGACTGTATCAGTTACCAACTCAGCAGTCTTTGTCAGGGAAGATGTCTTGGACTCCCCTTCCCTAACTAATAATAATTTGTACAATCATTCTTCGGGGATGAATTTCTGTAAATCAAAATCTCTTATGCCATCAACTGGTGAGAGACATTGTTGGGTTAATGTTTTTACTGGTGATTGAATAATTTACTTCCCCCTTGTCCAGAAATTTTCAAGCATGTTCTGATTTCTTAAATTTCATTTATTTGTATTTCCACCCTTTAAAAAACAGCAAGGAACACTAGCTGTTTGAAGTGCCACAGTAACCGAGCCTAGCTTGCTTGTGGAGCCCTTGGGCTTGGCGCGAGCCTGTTAGGTTCAGATAGACTCAACTTTGTTTAAAAGGTTTAGTATTGATCATAATACTCGTTTGACAAGTGTTTGAGTATAGCTTGCAATTTGACGAGATACAAATTTATAGTAAAAAGATACATGAATTCTATCAAAGATATAGGAAAAAAGGCGATATATACTAGACTTAAATTATTATAAGGAAAAACAAGGTAAGATTCATCTGTTCTTCGTGTGTGTAGAACTTCATTTGGTAGGCCGTAAGGCCGGAATAAAGAAAGACTAGAACAAGTCCAAGGAGACATCTTTCAGAACAGTACATTTCCTTGAAGTTGAAGCTGATAATCCAGGGCAAGATTCCTGTTCTTCGGTTTCTCACCTTTAGTGAACAAATTGTTCTAACATACTAGTATTAATCTGCTGATCTGAGGCCCTATTGACATTAGCGCTATTGCAACCGATGTTCTGAGCTCTCCTCTTGTCCTGTTAATCACTAACATGGAACCATTTGAATCCTATATATAAGCAGAAAATATGAGAATTGTTATGAAAATTATTACATGGTCTATGTTTGAATATACTAAAATACTCCTGTTTAACCAATTATTAAGATCAAATTACCTCTGGCATGCATGCTTATTGCCGTGGAGAAGGACATGAACATGAAGCTAAAATAGAAAATGTTGTCTCCTTTTGCTGCATTGCGTCTATTTCAAGTTCCTTGTTCATATACTTCTCCACGGCAACATAAGCTAGCAGTTCCATGATCAGGGAAAGGATTCTCTCCGGCAATAGAAATTAAGGTTGGATTACAAGAGGGAGGAGGAAAACATAGATCGGGTCGACCTCACCCTTATAGAGTTATAGTTTCCTCCTCCCTCTCATAATCTAGTATGCCATACCATCCCATACATAGGAGAAGAACCTAACCCGATTGCTAGGCGATCACACTTTCATAATAATGAAAAGTAAAGTTAGAAAAAGCACAATCTAGAAAAGAAATTCACAAATTATTTCATACACACGAACGAGAGTATCCTCTAGGATGTTCCTGGTTTAGTACGTGCACAACACACACCCTAGATGGAATCGGATCTCTTCAAAGAATTTAAGGGATAAAGAAAAGTTTATAATTACCTAGAAAGACGTTGAGTATTGAGTAATATATACGGAGTACTCCATAAAGGGTAATTGAAAGGTGTATTTACCAATAAAAATGGCAACAGTCTTACGATGAAATGACAACATCCTTTCACCATTATTTAATGTTCCCAAATGACTTAACCACAAAACAACTTCTTTTTCCTCTATAAGGACTATAACTAGGAATATTCCTTGAATCAAATCTTGACATATTTATAACATTATTACAACATCTTAAAGTTTTATTCAAACAAAGTTGCCTAACTAATACTCCAAGTTTCCTCATAACTATATTAACTCATTCTGGCGACATCCTATATTATTATTCTATCTTCTCCTTTTTTTTTTTTAGCTATTTTTAAGGGATGCAAAACTATAGTAAATTCACATTCCATCAAAGACAATTTCTGAGTTACATATAAATTATAATAAGCAGCAAGAAATGGGGTCTTTATCTACCATAGATGTACCATTGAGGTATCCGAAAGCACGACGTGATGAATGTGTTATAGATTACTACCATGGTCTCCCTGTTTCTGATCCTTACAGATGGTATGTATGCATCCTTTTCCTTTATAATAAAAACTTATTACGTAGTGAACAATATATGTTTGTATTTTGAATAATATATGCTTGGAAAAATCAATGTTCAATATACTAATTTGTAGTGAACTCTAAGTCTCAATGCCAATGTTTTTTTTAATTGAATGTTTAAGATATCTAATTTCATCTGTAGTTCAACAAAGTTAGTTATTAATTTAAAGATGAAACAGTTATTTATTTAATTTGTTAGGAAGATTACGAAGTTGAAAAACATTATGCCGTGGTCAACCAATAACAAGGTTGACTTTTATTTAGGTGAGAATATATACACAAGTATTAGCTTATCAAACTTTACCAGTATGTTATTCAAAGGTCTGACACGGATGATCAGTTGCATGATTAGTATCATGTTTAACAAATCTATTACCCCCTTCTGTATTTTCGTACATGTTGACTGGCAAAAATGTTAAGGAACTTACTATATTATAATATAGATTAACTTTTCCGTCCCTATTTAACAAGTATATATGCTTGGTTTAACAACTAGTACGTATATTATAATATAGGTTGGAAGATCCGGATTCAGAAGAGACTAAAGAATTTGTGAAGAATCAAGTGGAAGTGACTGAATCTCTGCTTAAAAGCTGTGAAACAAGAGAGAAGATCAAGGAAAGGTTAAACGAGGTTTTCGAGTTTGAAAGGTTTCAAGTGCCTTTCAAACGTGGTGACAAATACTTCTACTTCCATAACAAAGGTCTTCAGCCCCAAGATGTGCTCTATGTTCAGGTTTCCTCGATCTCCTTCTTAACAATTATATATATATTATGACTTGATGCATCTTTTCATGTGTCCTAACTCCAATTAATCCTAACTGATTAAAACAGGATAGTTTGGATGGCGAACCAAGAGTGCTGCTCGATCCAAATGTTCTTAGCGAGGATGGAACCGTGTCTCTCCACATTTGTGTAGTGAGCGAGGATGCTAAATACTTGGCATATGGCCTAAGCATTAGTGGAAGTGATTGGATTACCCTCAAAGTGATGAGTGTCGCGGACCAAACTACCCTGTCAGACACTATAAGATGGGTTAGTATTTAGCTACTTACATGTAACATGTTCAAGAAAACTCAAATTTCATAACAAGAAACAAACAAATATAATTCAAGTTATGTTACTGATCCGAGTTATATTTCTTCATGTTATACTTGACAGGTCAAGTTCAGTGGTGTTGCCTGGACTCATGATAACAAAGGCTTTTTCTACAGCCGATATCCTGCCCCAAAGTAAGCTATTTATTTCAAGCACAAGCATTAGATAAAAGGACAAAGTTAGTTTCTGATGCTATATAACTTGATTTTCTACAGAGGAGATGGTGCAGATTGTGGCACTGAAACGAAAATTAATCTGAATCATGAACTATATTACCATGTTCTTGGTACGGACCAGTCTGAAGATATTCTATGCTGGAAGGATCCTGAACATCCTAGATACAGATTTTACCCTCGTGTAACTGACGATGGAAAGGTAACAAAAACTTACAACTACTGTAACTCAACTTTATGTGCCTGTGAAAATATTACTCCATAGTAAGGTGTTTCTGATATAGAAATGTTTCCTAGGTTTGTTCTGTGATTTCTGCATATGTTAATATGTTCGAAGATGTTTCCTCCGAGTTTCTATGCTTGTGATATTGGTTTGTAAGCTAATTTTGTTGTACCTTTGCAGTATCTTCTTCTGCAAATTGAGGAAAACTGTGAGGAAGTGAACAAACTCTATTATCTGAATCTTTCTTCCCAACCTGCAAATGATGACCTTAGAAGTACCCAAGATGCAAATGGCTTGCTTCCATTTACAAAACTTGTTGATGAGTTAGATGCACTCTATCACTATGTTACCAATGATGATAGAGTGTTTACCTTCCAAACAAACAAGAATGCTCCAAGATGCAAGCTTGTACGCGTTGATCTAAAACAACCGAATGTTTGGACTGACGTACTCTCAGAATCTGAAAAGGATGTACTAGTATCAGCTGAGGTTGCTAATCAAAACAAACTTATTGTATGTTACTTGAGAGACGTGAAGCATGTACTCGAGATCAGGGATCTTCAGACAGGGGCTTTTCTACATCATTTACCCATAGACATTGGCACTGTTAGAATTAGTGCAAGGAGAAATGACAGTACGGTGTTTGTATCATTTACTAGCTTCCTAACCTTCAACATAACATACCATTGTGACTTAGCAACAGATATTCCAGAAATGAAGATATTCCGAGAAATTTCTGTTCCTAATTTTGATCACTCTGACTTTAAGATTGATCAGGTAAGTTTTAAATGTTTATTATGTCCTGATGATATGGTTGGTCGGTTGGTCATCATCATGTCAGTGAATTGTCTGTCTGCAACTGTATTTCAGGTTTTCGCACCCAGCAAAGATGGCACAAAGATACCAATGTTCATAGTGGCTAGAAAAGATATAGTTTTGGATAAATCAAATCCATGTTTACTATATGCTTATGGTGGATTTAACGTTAGTCTAACACCGGGTTTTAGTGTAATTCGTACAATTCTTCTGAAACACTTGGGTGTCATATTCTGCCTGGCAAATATTCGTGGTGGTGGGGAGTATGGCGAAGAATGGCATAGAGAAGGAACCTTAGAAAGAAAACAGAATTGCTTTGATGATTTTGTAGCTGCTGCTGAGTTTCTTATCTCAAATGATTATACACAGCCTTCAAAACTGTGCATCGAAGGTAGAAGCAATGGCGGTCTACTAATTGGTGCTTGCATAAATCAGGTACTCAGTTTTACAAAATACTATTACTTGTAAATTGGGAGTAATTAATAACTGTTTTTTTTTGGAATATGAATGAGGTAGAGGCCAGATCTTTTCGGGTGTGCTTTGGCTCATGTTGGTGTCATGGACATGCTTAGATTTCACAAATTTACTATCGGTAAGTTGTTGTCAATAGTCAATACACTTGATTTCTTTAAAATTATCTTATGTTTATGGAGATGAATATATGTTCCATGTTTATAGGCCATGCTTGGACTGCGGATTTTGGTTGTTCAGATAAAGAGGAAGATTTTAATTCGATAATTAAGTGAGTCATTTTTAATCATCTTAATTTCATTACTGTAATAACTAGGTAGAAATGGATTGATTTAAGATTATGAAATTGCAAATCAGCTAGAAACTTGTTGACATTGTTTAGCTGGAAATGAATATGGTTCAGATATTCACCGCTTCATAATGTTAGAAGGCCATGGGAAAACTGTTGTGGGCGATACATACAGTATCCGGCAACCATGTTACTGACGGCTGATCATGATGACCGCGTTGTACCATTGCACTCGCTTAAGTTGCTAGCAGTAAGTATATATGAATGCTTACTAGCTAGTACTTGTATCCTTAATTAGTTTGTGAATGTAATGATAATTTGTTGTTAATAATGCAGACTATGCAATATACACTTTGTACAAGCGTGACAAGGAGTCCGCAGATAAATCCAATAGTAGGGCGGATTGAATGCAAGGCTGGTCATGGATGTGGGCGTCCAATACAAAAGGAGGTAATTAATGGCATCAAATTGCACGTAAATTAATTGAATGAAAATTAATTACATAAAACGTACACTAATTCATATTTATTGCAGATTGATGAAGCTGCTGACAGGTATAGTTTTATGGGTAAGATGGTGGATGCTGCATGGAATGATTAGTTTTATGGTACTAAACCATCTAACAAGTTGATGTAATTAGCAATTTAAATGAATTCCTGAGCCTAATGGCTCACTAATCACTATAGCCAAACTACGACCAGTGTTTAACACGCGGAGAAGCTTAGGCCTTTTCACATTATAGTTTAACACGTCCTTTGGTGGATTCAGGATCAATTTCAGTAGATAACACTAAACACTGTGTAGTTGCTTCGATTGACTGCTGAATAAATGTTCTAATGTACGGAGTATGCTTTGGCTTGGATCGTCTTGTAGTTTGGGCTTCAATTATTACGGAGTATTTATTAATGATCTTAACTTGTTCTATGAATAGGACATTTTTATCTGATTCAAGTTCCGTGTACTCGATAAAAAAAAATACTTCCTCCGTTTTTTTTTTTGGTGTCTCAAAATGTTATTTATATTTTCTTTTATATTATCACATAAATGCTTTAATATTTTATCAAAATTTGTGTCTAATGATTATTTTAACCAATTAAATTCATTGGATCATTTAATCTTTCACACTTTTCCAATGGGACATTAATTTTTTCTCATTTTTCCAATATCAGAATTTTGATAAAAGTGAAAACATTATAAATAAACGTAATTTGCCTTGATTAAATAAAATAAATAGAGGAATCTCAATGCACATTAATTAGTCGTTAATAAACGTATAAAAAGTCAAACGTAAAGAACAAAAAGAAACGGACAGATTAGGTTTTTTCAAGTACCCAATAAGTTTCCCTCAAAAAAAAAAAAAATACCCAATAAGTTCTTGGACCAATAAAAATAAAACTGTAATTGAAACTTGTTGCAATTGAGGGTGTTCAAAACATGCCCGACCCAGAAAAATGGATTGTACCACCCCGTATCCGCGATAAATGTTACTCCCTCCATATTTTAATATGAGTTACGTTTGAACGGCACGTAGTTTAGGAGAGTTAGTTGATTTTATTAAAATAGACATTTGTCAAATAAAACCAATTAAAGTTGGCTCTTTACCGATTACAACCTCAAATTTTCAGATTTGTAAATTACCACCTTAAACTTACATGTTCCCTTTCATTTACGCCTGGGTCATTTTCCGGCGAAATCAATCGAAATATAACGTCAATAATCTTATTACAACCCAATCATATAATTTACATACAAAAAACGATTAATCAAAAACTTTTTTCAGAAAATGAACCCCCGTAAACATTTTTCATTTCTTAACTCCATCAATCGGGTAAACTAGTGTTTATGCCAAATTTCGTCTAGGGGCGACACTTGGCTTGAGTCGACACTAACTAAGTAAACAAATGCGGAAAGCGATAAAAAGAGAGACGACACAAGGAGATATTGACTCGGAAAACCCAAGAATAGGGAGAAAAACCGCGGGTAGCTATGAGGCTACCAATCCACTATGTAATCCTAAGAAACTAAATAAATAAAAGTGCTTTGCGAATAAGTAAACGAATACAATGATTGTTTGCCAATGGCTAGAGAGCGTATAATGCTTTGATATTGCTAGAATGCTTGAGTTAACGTGTATCTTGAAGGCCGTCGGCTCTTGTTTATATAGTTTGAATCCAACGGCTCGATTAGTTGAGAAGATCCCGCGGAATTAGGGGTTAGTTAGTTCCGTTTGCCCCCACGTCTCTTGCTTATCTCCAACTATCTACGAGATCTTTGGATATTCTTTTGACCAGTTATAAATAGTTGACGGCGCTCTGGATCTTGGGCCTTGGGCTTTAAACTTAACCTATTTCTTTTAATCTCTCGCTGCTTATCGCTTGTCGCTTGTACACCGTCGTCTGCTGCCACGTCCGACCTGTTCACCCGACACGTCGCAACCTGTGACACGACAACACTTGGTCGACACGACATTATCGAACATCAAAAAGGTTATGTCGTTAGTACAAAAAGTGGGATAACAGTTTTCCCCCAATTGTGATTTTGCGAAGGCTCACGAGGCAAAAAATAACAATTTAAATTTCAAAAGAAAACTGCTTAACTGCTTCGGTCGTGGGGAACCGCTACAAATTAAAGGCAAATAAATAGATATCAGCGCATGCAATAAATATTCATAGAAAAATTTCGAGAAACTTTCAGATCTGAAAACAAGAGAGAGAAAGAAAGAGAAAGAGAGGAGTAGAATCGTTTCCCTGTTTGATTCCACAAATACCCAGGTAATTTCCGATCAATTTTCTTCGTTTTTCCGTTGAATTTTTAGAGATAATGGTTAGATCCAAGTCTGTAGCGGTTAAGGAGAAAGATGAGGCCGGGTCTAGTCGGGTTAGCTTGAACAACCCGTTTTACTCTACGGTTGAGAACCCGGAAGTGTTTATCAAGCTTGCAGGTTTGCCGCCGTCGGCGGAGGTTGTAATTCTCGGCCCTAAGGACAATGCCTTTCATTGTCCTGAAGGGTATATATGTGGTATTTTATGAGTACCCGTTTGTGATTGGGTTGAGTTTTCCTTTCACACCGTTGGCTAGATCCTTTATCGAGGTACTCAATTTGAGTCCTGGTCAGTCGATGCCTCAGATCTGGAGAATTTTTTTCGTTGTGCAAAGGGTTACCTCAGATTGGAGAAGGCCGTTCAACTTGGCCGACCTGATGTACACTTATGATCTGAAGATGAAAGAATGCAATCGGTATACGTTGGGTACGAAGAAAGGGATGAGCAATTTGGGTGTTGGTCTTGGTGTAAACGACAGGGGCTGGCAGAGTCGTTTCGTTTTTGTGAATAAGGACTCGTTGGGAGAGTCGGATAGTTTTCTGGTTGAAGGGTGGACGACGAAAGGTAATATTGTTTTTTTGTTCGGGTTTTGCTGTTTTACTGAACGTCGCCTTACTTGGTGTTGTTTTGCAGTTATCAACGCGTCGTTGGCGGGTTTAAACTCAGATTCCTATGACAAACTGTGAAGTTTTTGGGGTATTCTGTTGATGACAGGTCATTTCGTCGCAACGCGGGTCGCTTGGAAGGTTAGCAAGTGGGAGACGTTGACGAGGAAGAGGTGGAAGAAGAGTCGGATCGTTTGGCTCGTCAACGAAAGAGGTTGGATTTGCTTGAGGAAGTTGTTGCGAATTCGTCGTATGACGAGGCTAAGGTGAATTTAGAGGGTGAAATGGCTGATACTTCAGGTATGGTTTTGTGTTTTTGTTTATGTCGTGTTCTGGTTTTTTGGTTAGTGTATGTGAGACGTGATATATGGTTTATGCAGAGCATACTTTGCCGTCCAAGCCTTTGGCTAGGATGTCTCAGAGTGAGATGATGGAACGTGCGAGGAAGAGGCTGAGGTATTCCGTTGCATCTGGTGGGCAAAGTCTGTCTATTGTCCCTCGCCACTCTAAGATAGGCGTGTCGCCTGAGACGCTTGTCATTATTGGTGGCGAAGGTTTTAATCCTATAGCATCGTCGTCGCCTCCGAGGCCGTTCAAGGCGTCGTCGTATGATGTTTCCCTTAGCAAGGCCCCTGCTGCGTCGACCAAGAAGTGTGCAGTTGAGGTGAAAAGTCCTGTCGAGAATATCAGCATCTCTCGTCCCCAAACTTCTTGGCCGACGGTGACACTGTTGTTGTCTGGCCGTACGCGGATTGTTTGATACTGCCCCCGACGTACCGGCGCTATCGCGAGGCGACACAGGTGGTTGTTGCATCGGATGTTGCTAAGCTGAGCTTAAGGGTAAGTTTGTTTTACGTTTTTGCGTCATTAACCGGTCGTCGTGCGTTAATTCGTCGTGTGGCGTTTGTGTTGCGCGCATGACGGTCGTGTGTCGCTGATTGTTGTGACATCTACATGTGCAGGCGTTCCAAGCCTCGTTGGTCTCTCGTAAGCATTGTGCGCAGTTAGACGATGAACTGGCCGATGCTGGAAAATTAGTCGCATCTGCGGAAAAGGAAGGATCATCGTGGGAGTCGAAGTGGAGGGTTGCTGAAAAGAAGGTGGCTGATCTGACGGCGGTTGTGAAGGCAAGGGATGAGCAGGTGAAGGCTAAAGACGATCAGATCAAGACCATGAGGAAGGAGATTGGGGATGCGAGGGATGAGTTGGCTTTGCAGGCGATAGAGATGGGAGGGCTTAGGAGTTTGTATGACGCTTTGCAGGAAGAGTTTAAGGACTGCAAAGCGTTGGTTGTCATGAGGACGAGGGCACAGATGATGTTTTCTCATTTGATGGGAAACGAGAATCTGGCCAGCGCAGAAGGAGGTGGACAACTACTTGGCTTGCGGCGGTACCATGGCGGAGTTGGCAGTGCCGGTGGTGGAGTTGGGGGCGAGGTTGACGACACTGCAAGTACGGAGGTCAATGAAGTTGTCGTCGACCAGTTGGTCGAAGATGCTCCAGTCGCCCCTGCTACTCACGAAGGAGAGGAAGCTCCAGTTGTCTCCACGCAGGAGGAGGAAGTGAAGAGGGAGACGGCAGAGGTGGTGGTTCCCGTCGACACTGATGTGCCCCCAGAGCATGTGAATGAAGGCCCCATCCCCCCCTGAAGGAAATAATGCCCTTGGTCCAAGTATGCATTCAATGTTAAGTCTAATAAATGCGGTTCAGTATTAATTAACAAGTTAATAATTCAGTGAGATCAAGTGAGCTGAATGCCTAGCTAGAGGCCGCTTCAGTTCAAGTGGAATTAATGATATTAATCCACAGCTTACTCTTGACTGAACCCGTAGGGTTACACAAATAGTACGTAAACGGATCAAGTATTTAATGGCATTAAATACTCCATCTATGGATATTCGGAATCGACGGATCTTGGTTTCAGTGGGAGCTGAGATCGTCACAGGCAAGAAATGAATACTCCGGAAACGATGATATTGCCGGAAACGGAAATATGGATCGTATCGGAAATATAAATATTATCCAAGTCGTAGATGTTGCCGGAAACGGAAACATGGTACGTATCGGAAAATATTATCGGAAATGAATTCCGGAATCGGGAAATTAATCGGAAGCGTATCGTACGAATTAGCATCGGACGAGGCCTGCCAGACGAAGACCCAGCACGAAGCCGGGCCATCGCCCAGCAAGCCAGCGCGCCACAAACGCACCAGCCAAGGCTGCGCCAGGCCCACCGCAAGGCAGGCCCAGCGCGCGCCAAGGCTACGGCAGCGTGTGGGCTTGCGGTAGTGGGCTGCGAGCTCGCGGGCTGCGCGCGCGCGCATGGCGCCCCTCGTGGGTTGCTGTGCGTGCGTGTGTGTTTGTGTGCTACTCGAATCCTAAAGCTACCGGGATTTGTCATATGATTAAATCTAATCCTAAAAGATTTAGTTTATTTAATTAGAGTCCTAGTAGGATTATAATTAAATAAATTAGTATCCTAATAGGATTCCAAATCCTTTTCCATAACTCTATAAATAGGTGCCTAGGGTCACATATTTACATAGAGCATTCAAGTATTCAAAGTGAGTTTTTGAGAGCAAAATTCAATTACACAATTGCCTATAAAGTGCCGAAAATAAAGTACCTTAAGGGCGATTCTAGTTGGTCAATCTTAAGGCGGATCCGGACGTGCTGTGGACTATCTACGGAGGGACGACACTTGGAGTCCTAAAGACTTGTTCTTGTTCGGTTCGGGCGCAGCTAGGGAGGGCACGCAACAAAGAGTATGCATCTAAACTATGCTAAATGATTATGTGTAAATAATATGTTTTCCTGGCTTTATGGTTTTTCCGCATGATTTATGAATTGTCATATGTATCATAACCTAACAGTGGTATCACGAGCCTCTTATTATTTTCATAATCTAAATTGCATGAACATGGTTAAATATTACAAAATTGCAAGAATTAAAAGGGGTGATTAATTTTCGTAATTGTTAATTAATTGCAAATTGCGTTTATTTAATTATACGTACGCAGTTTTTCGGCAGTTTCTTCGTTACTCATCCAAATCGAGTGATTTTTGTGTCAATTCCGCATGTAAAAGGCATTCTAAAATTTTGACAAAAAAAAATTTTTCTGCCGAACCCAGAATTCTCAAATTCGAAGCCTAACTATGACTTTTCGGAGGTTTTCGTTTTTCGAATGCAAAATTTCGTAAATTTAAGATGTTAAATTAAATATTTGCGATTCTTGTTGATAAATCTTGAATTTTTGATTGACCTACTGTATATGTTTAACAAGTTTGAATTCCTAGCCTTGTTAATTATGCAATCTAATTTGTAATTATGATTAATTTGTTGAAAATTAGAATAATTTAGAATTAATTTGATTTTCATAATTTATTATAATTTAATTAGATACCTATGATTAAAAACCACCATAAAATTGTAAATTTATGATAAATTTTAAAGTTTTATGACCTAGGCTTGAATCCATGTTAATCGGAAATCAATTGAATAATAAATTTTCGATTTTTCGCCCTAAAATTATGAAATTACTATTATTTATTAATTTGTCATTAATTTTAAATATAAATTTTTTAAATTTTATGCGATTCGCTCATATAACTTGCACGCACAAAGCAATGGACGCTACGAGTTACCCTTAAGGGGTGTTATATAGTGCGGGCATGTGACGACGAGCAAGGGAGCTCGTCGCCCACGCGGCACGAATGCAATGAGCAAGGCCATGGTGCACGAGCACAAGGCAGCATCCCATCCTTGTGTCGTGGGCTGTGAGCAATGGACGAATGGGCTAGGGCGAAAGCAAGGCACAGTAGTCGCGTGTGGGCAGCAAGCGAGCTGCGCCACAGCGCGCACTGCCTCGCGCAAGCGTGCGGAGCCTCGCGCGCAGCGAGCGCAAGCTCGCGTGCCACGAGTGCTACGCCCAGCGTCGATGCCTCGCGCAGCGAGCGAGGCTCGCAGGATCGAGCGCTGGCAAGCGCGCGCAGCGAGCGCTGGCGAGCGCGAGCAATGGCCCGCATAAAGCGAGCGCTGGCGAGCGCGCGCAGCGAGCAATGGCCCGCATAAAGCGAGCGCTGGCGAGCGCGCGCAGCGAGCAATGGCCCGCATAAAGCGAGCGCTGGCGAGCGCGCGCAGCGAGCGCTGGCTCGCATGAAGCGAGCGCTGGCGAGCGAGCGCAGCGAGCGATGGCTCGCGTGCATCGAGTGCTGGCGCGCGCAGCGAGCACCAGCTCGTGTGATGCCTTGCGAAGGAAAGCAGCAGCAGCGATGCGACGCAGCGCATGGGCTGCGCGCATATGGCCAGCGATGGCTGTGTGCGTGTGGCCCATGGGCGTGCGTTGCGTGGGGTTGTTGCGTTGCGATTGGATCGTTTTTGAAATTTTAATTTGAAATTTTCAGTTTACGTAATTTTAATTAATTTTAAAATTGATAATTTAAATTATTTTCTTGGATTTTAATTTTGAATATTGTAATTATAATAAATTTGATTTATTCTAATTATTTTACTAAAATTAAAATCATGAATTAATTTAAATACGACTGAAATTAAATTAAACTTTTTGGATTCAATTATAAATTTATATGAGCTTTAAATCTTAATTAAATTTGTATGTTTCCGGTTAGACTAGAAATACATTTTTATGTTTAAAATTAGTAAAGCATATGAATTTATTGGTTTAAGTGGGAGCCCCTTTTAGTCATAAACTCTTGATTAGGTCTACAAATCCTTAAGGTTAAAACAACTTGATTAGAATTAATAAGGACTGAATAATTGGTAGATTATTGGTGCCCTTGATTAATTGCTGCAAATGTTTATGTGATGCATAATGTGTTTTACTAACCAGCTATGTGGGCCATTCATGATAATGAATGGGTGAATGGTATATATTGTATATGTACTGTTTTGCAGGTTATGAAGTGACTAGTATGGCCCAAATAGGATAGAAAATATGGTCTGCGTACCATTAATTTGAATGTAATTGGTCTAAAGTACCAAAGTTGTTTTTCAATTCAAATATGGTCTGCGTACCATTAAATAGTTGTAATTAGTTTTAATTATAGCTTATTCTATTTGAAGAAAATGGTGCCTCCCACGGAGATTTTCAAGATGGACTTTGAAGTTAAAGCTTCAAGATGAAGTCGGGCCATACTAGATCACATTTATCTTATGCATGTTTTAAGTTATTTATTGCTTTTAAATATGTCTTAAAATGCATGAGATCAAAAGCTTGATTATGTTGCATGATTAAGGATTTTAGTTCACTTAAAATCTAACCAACATAGTAAGAGCCTTAAGTTCCAAACTTAAAAATTGAGTTAAAAGGTGCCATGCCAAAATATACACTTGCTTGGATATCCTTTACATCAATCTAGTAATAGTTTTCGCTCACCGAGGTGTTACTTATTGGTCCTAAAGGGGCAAGGTACACAAATAATTGTGAGTACATGTTAGTTTTGGTGAAACTCAACGATATAAGTAAGGAGTCCTTTTATGTCGTGGTAAAATCGATAGGTTTACCTAATAAGTTCTTAGACGTACCTATCAACCAAAAATAGTTTCTAGACTATTAGCAAAACGCTTTTTCTTATCTAAGATGTTTTAGGATTAAGTCGACAAACTGTGCTTAATTCTTCAATGATTTTAGGATCTTGGAATCATTTTATTCACACCTGCCGGAACAATAAATTCGAATAAAATGCTAATAACTTGTTGAAATTGCATGATTGCTTTAATTTTCAAGTTATTAATCATGATAAATGTTTAGACTTTGCATGCTTCAATGTATGTTTTAATCTGTTAGGTTATGATACATATGACATTACATAGATCATGCGGAAACAACCATTAACCCAGGAAACATATTATTTACACATAATCATTTAGCATAGTTTAGATGCATACTCTTTGTTGCGTGCCTTCCCTAGCTGCGCCCGAACCAAACAAGAACAAGTCTTTTAGGACTCCAAGTGTCGTCCCTCCGTAGAAAGTCCACAGCACGTCCGGATCCGCCTTAAGATTGACCAACTAGAATCGCCCTTAAGGTACTCAGAAAATTCGGCACTTTTGGGGCAAGATGGGTGTTTGAATTTTCTCTCAAAAAAAAACTCACTTTTGAATACTTTGAAACTTGTGTATAAATTATGACCCCTAGGCCTTTATTTATAGAGTTATGGAAAAGGAATCGTAATCCTAGTAGGATGCGAATTAATTGGAATTAGAATTCTACATGAATTCTACTTAATCAATTTATCCAATAGGAATAGACATTTAATCATACACTGACTCTTGCAGATTCAGGAATCTCGCATGAGCTCAAACTCACACACACACGGCAGCCACAAGGGCTGCCCACGCATGCGAGCAGCAGCCCACGCAGCGCGGCCCACGCATGCGTGGCCTTGTGCGCGCTGGGCTGTGGCGTGCGTGCTTGCTGGGCGATGGCCTGGCTTCGTGCTGGGCCTTCGTCCGGCAGGCCTCGTCCGATGCTAATTCGTACGATACGCTTCCGATTAAAATTCCATTTCCGGAATCTATTTCCGATACGAACAATATTCAATATTTCCGATTCCGGAATTAATTTCCGTTTCGAACAAATATTTAATATTTCCGTTTCCGGAATTATTTTCCGATTCCGGTAATATTTCCGATTCTGACAATATTTCCGTTTCCGGCAATATTTCCGATTCTGGTAATATTTCCATTTCCAACAATATTTTCCGATACGTACCATGTTTCCGTTTCCGGCAACATCTACGACTTGGATAATATTCATATTTCCGATACGATCCATATTTCCGTTTCCGGCAATATCATCGTTTCCGGAGTATTCATTTCTTGCCTGTGACGATCTTAGCTCCCACTGAAACCAAGATCCGTCGGTTCCGAATATTCATAGATGGAGTATTTAATGCCATTAAATACTTGATCCGTTTACGTACTATTTGTGTGACCCTACGGGTTCAGTCAAGAGTAAGCTGTGGATTAATATCATTAATTCCACTTGAACTGAAGCGGCCTCTAGCTAGGCATTCAGCTCACTTGATCTCACTGAATTATTAACTTGTTAATTAATACTGAACCGCATTTATTAGACTTAACATAGAATGCATACTTGGACCAAGGGCATTATTTCCTTCAGTCTCCCACTTGTCCTTAGGGACAAGTGTGCATTTCCTAATTCCTTTGTCGCTCGATGCTTGCTCTTGAACATAAGGTAAGAGTTGTCATCCTTATTATGTCCAGAGGTGTTCCTCGGTTTCAGAGTTCAACTGATCAAATAAACAGATAATCATAGCCTATGATTCATCCGAGCACGGCCATGCATTTCACAGTTTCTAGCTCTCCGAGTGGCCTTGTACAACTTTTAAGCATCTCATCCCGATTTATGGGAGGACAATCCCAATCTTGCGATCTTGAGATTAGACTTCGTTTGATAGGTGATTACCTGAGCGTTGCCTTTATAGCCTCCTTTTACGGTGCGACGGTTGGTCAACGTCAAAGCAACCAGTTCTCAAACAAGTAATCTCAAATCACTCAGGTATTGAGGATTTAGTGTCTAATAATTTAATGAAATTTACTTATGACAAATTTTCATCTCTTACAGTAAAGTTTCATAGGTCTTGTCCGATACTAGTCTTCCCAAAGTAAGTATCTATGCAAATGATTATGACATTGCCATGTCCACATAGTTCAAGAAACAGAACTACTAGTCATCTTGCACTCTAATCGTCTAACGTTTTCTATGCGTCCAATTTTATAGAAAACTCCGATTAGGGACCATTTTCAACCTTTGACATTCAAGTTCACTTGATAGACATTTCTTAGTCACAGGACTGGTCCTGACAGTCTATCTTGAATATATCGTCAAGTTGAAGGGACTCATCATTTAATAAACCACAAATTAAATGGAAAAATGAATTCCTTTCATTTATTGTGAATGATTAACCAATAATGTTTTACAAAGATTTAAACTCTAAAACTTTAAAACATTAAACAGAGACATCAAAGCCATTCTCCAATATGCTTGATTCCCATAGCTGCAGTGTGCGAGTTGTGCTTCGCTTGCGGCAGAGGTTTAGTTAATGGATCTGATATGTTGTCATCAGTTCCAATTTTGCTTATCTCGACTTCTTTTCTTTCAACGAACTCTCGTAGAAGGTGAAATCTACGAAGTACATGCTTGACTCTCTGGTGGTGTCTAGGCTCTTTTGCCTGTGCAATAGCTCCGTTATTATCACAATACAGGGCTATTGGTCCTTTAATGGAGGGGACTACACCAAGTTCTCCTATGAACTTCCTTAGCCATATAGCTTCCTTTGCTGCTTCATGTGCAGCAATGTACTCCGCTTCAGTTGTAGAATCCGCAATGGTGCTTTGCTTAGCACTTTTCCAGCTTACTGCTCCTCCGTTGAGGCAGAAGACAAACCCAGACTGTGATCTGAAATCATCTTTGTCGGTTTGGAAACTTGCGTCCGTATAGCCTTTAACAATTAATTCATCATCTCCACCATAGACCAGGAAGTCATCTTTGTGCCTTTTCAGGTACTTCAGAATGTTCTTGGCAGCAGTCCAATGCGCCTCTCCTGGGTCTGACTGGTATCTGCTCGTAGCACTGAGTGCGTACGCAACATCCGGGCGTGTACATATCATAGCATACATTATTGAACCAATCAATGATGCATATGGAATCCCATTCATTCGTCTACGCTCATCAAGTGTTTTTGGGCACTGAGTCTTGCTTAGAGTCATTCCATGAGATATGGGTAGGTAGCCTCGCTTGGAGTCTGCCATCTTGAACCTATCAAGCACCTTATTGATATAAGTGCTTTGACTAAGTCCAATCATCTTTTTAGATCTATCTCTGTAAATCTTGATGCCCAATATGTACTGTGCTTCTCCTAGATCCTTCATCGAAAAACATTTCCCAAGCCAAATCTTGACAGAGTTCAACATAGGAATGTCATTTCCGATAAGCAATATGTCGTCGACATATAATACTAGGAAAGCAATTTTGCTCCCACTGACCTTCTTGTATACACAAGATTCGTCCGCGTTCTTGATGAAACCAAAGTCACTGACTGCTTCATCAAAACGTATATTCCAGCTCCTGGATGCCTGCTTCAATCCGTAGATTGACTTCTTTAGCTTGCATACCTTTTTAGCATTCTTTGAATCCTCAAAACCTTCAGGCTGTGTCATAAACACAGTTTCTGTTAAAACGCCGTTTAAGAAAGCAGTTTTGACATCCATCTGCCATATTTCGTAATCGTAATATGCAGCGATTGCTAACATTATTCGAATAGACTTTAGCATTGCAACTGGTGAAAAGGTTTCATCGTAATCCACACCGTGGACTTGCCTGTAACCTTTTGCAACCAATCTAGCTTTGAAAACTTCAAGTTTCCCATCCTTGTCCTTTTTCAGTTTGAAAACCCATTTGCTTCCAATGGCTTGGTAGCCATCTGGCAAATCGACCAAATCCCATACTTGGTTTTCAGACATGGAGTCTAATTCAGATTGCATGGCTTCTTGCCATTGCTTGGAGCTAGGGCTCGTCATAGCTTGCTTGTAAGTCGCAGGTTCATCACTTTCAAGTAATAGAACGTCATAGCTCTCGTTCGTCAAAATACCTAAGTACCTTTCCGGTTGAGATCTATATCTTTGCGATCTACGCGGGGTAACATTTCTAGATTGACCATGATTCTCACCAGATTCTTCTAAAGATCTCTGAGTTTCATCCTGAATGTCATCTTGAGCATTCTCTAGAGTTTGTTGTTCGACTCGAATTTCTTCGAGGTCTACTTTTCTCCCACTTGTCATTTTGGAAATGTGATCCTTCTCCAAAAAGACACCATCTCGAGCAACAAACACTTTGTTCTCAGATGTATTGTAGAAGTAATACCCCTTTGTTTCCTTTGGATAGCCCACAAGGATACATTTGTCAGATTTTGGATGAAGTTTGTCTGAAATTAATCGTTTGACGTATACTTCACATCCCCAAATCTTAAGAAAAGACACATTTGGAGGCTTTCCAAACCATAATTCGTATGGAGTCTTTTCGACAGCTTTAGACGGAGCTTTGTTTATAGTGAGTGTAGCTGTATTTAGTGCATGTCCCCAAAATTCTAATGGAAGTTCGGCCTGACCCATCATTGACCTGACCATGTCTAGCAAGGTTCTGTTCCTCCGTTCTGACACACCGTTCCATTGTGGTGTTCCAGGAGGAGTCAATTCTGATAGAATTCCACATTCTTTCAGATGGTCATCAAATTCATAGCTCAGATATTCACCGCCTCTATCAGACCGCAGTGCCTTGATCTTCTTGCCTAATTGATTCTCTACTTCACTCTGAAATTCCTTGAATTTGTCAAAGGATTCAGACTTATGCTTCATTAGGTAGACATAACCATACCTACTGAAGTCATCAGTGAAAGTGATAAAGTAGCTGAAACCACCTCTAGCATTTGTACTCATTGGTCCACATACATCTGTATGGATTAAACCCAATAGTTCATTTGCTCTTTCTCCGACTTTAGAGAAAGGTTGCTTTGTCATTTTGCCAAGTAAACATGATTCGCATTTACCATAATCCTCTAAGTCAAATGGTTCTAGAATTCCTTCCCTTTGAAGTCTTTCTAAGCGTTTCAAGTTTATATGGCCTAATCGACAATGCCACAGATAGGTGAGATCTGAATCATCCTTTTTGGCCTTTTTGGTATTTATGTTATATACTTGTTTGTCGTGATCTAATAAATAAAGTCCATTGACTAATCTAGCAGATCCATAAAACATCTCTTTAAAATAAAACGAACAACTATTGTCTTTTATTATAAAGGAAAATCCCTTAGCATCTAAGCAAGAAACTGAAATGATGTTTTTAGTAAGACTTGGAACATGGAAACATTCTTCCAGTTCCAAAACTAGCCCGGAGGGCAACGACAAATAGTAAGTTCCTACGGCTAATGCAGCAATCCGTGCTCCATTTCCCACTCGTAGGTCGACTTCACCCTTGCTTAACTTTCTACTTCTTCTTAGTCCCTGTGGATTGGAACATAAGTGTGAGCCACAACCTGTATCTAATACCCAAGAAGTTGAATTAGCAAGTATACAGTCTATAACGAAAATACCTGAAGATGGAACGACCGTTCCGTTCTTCTGATCTTCCTTTAGCTTCAAGCAATCTCTCTTCCAATGCCCCTTCTTCTTGCAGTAGAAGCATTCGGATTCAGAAGTGGGTTGACTGACCTTCCTCTTTGCAGATTTGGCGCCAGTTTGCTTAGTTGGGCTGGCCTTGTTGCCACCTTTCTTAGCATTCCTCTTCTTTCCAGATTTCTTGAACTTGCCCCCACGCACCATAAGCACATCCTGCTTATCACTTTTGAGCGTCTTTTCAGCGGTCTTCAGCATACCGTGAAGCTCAGTGAGCGTTTTGTCCAGACTATTCATACTGTAGTTCAGTTTGAACTGATCATACCCGCTATGAAGAGAATGGAGGATGGTGTCTATAGCCATTTCCTGAGAAAATTGCTGATCCAACCGACTCATATTCTCAATGAGTCCAATCATTTTGAGAACATGTGGACTTACGGGCTCGCCTTTCTTAAGCTTGGTCTCAAGAATTTGCCTATGAGTCTCGAATCTTTCGACTCGAGCCAGATCTTGGAACATGTTCTTCAACTCACTGATGATTGTGAAAGCATCTGAGTTGATGAACGTTTTCTGCAGATCCGCACTCATGGTGGCGAGCATTAGACATTTCACATCCTTGTTGGCATCAATCCAACGATTGAGGGCTGCCTGAGTGATCCCGTCGCCTGGAGCTTCGGGCATCGCCTCATCTAGGACATACTCCTTTTCTTCCTGCATAAGAACTATTTGCAAGTTCCTTTGCCAGTCAAGGAAGTTTTTCCCGTTCAACTTCTCCTTTTCGAGAATTGATCGAATGTTGAATGAATTGTTGTTTGCCATATTAAAAACTACAATTGAAAAGAATAAACAAATAAATAACCATTCACAGTTTCTCTTAATAAACTTAAATTCTAGCATACATGCATAATTCAATGTTTATTAAGCATTTTATTCAAGTTATGTGTTCCGGCAGGTGTGAATAAAATGATTCCAAGATCCTAAAATCATTGAAGAACTAAGCACAGTTTGTCGACTTAATCCTAGAACATCTTAGGTAAGCAAAAGCCTTTTGCTAATAGTCTAGAAACTATTCTTGGTTGATAGGTACGTCTAAGAACTTATTAGGTAAACCTATCGAATTTGCCACGACATAAAAGGACTCCTTACTTATATCGTTGAGTTTCACCAAAACTAACATGTACTCACAATTATTTGTGTACCTTGCCCCTTTAGGACCAATAAGTAACACCTCGCTGAGCGAAAACTATTACTAGATTGATGTAAAGGATATCCAAGCAAGTGTATATTTTGGCATGGCACCTTTTAACTCAATTTTTAAGTTTGGAACTTAAGGCTCTTACTATGTTGGTTAGATTTTAAGTGAACTAAAATCCTTAATCATGCAACATAATCAAGCTTTTGATCTCATGCATTTTAAGACATATTTAAAGCAATAAATAACTTAAAACATGCATAAGATATTTGTGATCTAGTATGGCCCGACTTCATCTTGAAGCTTTGACTTCAAAGTCCGTCTTGAAAATCTCCGTGGGAGGCACCATTTTCTTCAAATAGGATAAGTTATAACTAATTACAACTATTTGATGGTACGCAGACCATATTTGAATTGAAAAACAACTTTGGTACTTTAGACCAATTACATTCAAATTAATGGTACGCAGACCATATTTTCTATCCTATTTGGGCCATACTAGTCACTTCATAACCTGCAAAACAGTACATATACAATATATACCATTCACCCATTCATTATCATGAATGGCCCACATAGCTGGTTAGTTAAACACATTATGCATCACGTAAACATTTGCAGCAATTAATCAAGGGCACCAATAATCTACCAATTATTCAGTCCTTATTAATTCTAATCGAGTTGTTTTAACCTTAAGGATTTGTAGACCTAATCAAGAGTTTATGACTAAAAGCACTCCCACTCAAACCAATAAATTCATATGCTTTACTAATTTTAAACATAAAATTGTATTTCTAGTCTAACCGGAAACATACAAATTTAATTAAAATTTAAAGCTCATATAAATTTATAATTGAATCCAAAAATTTAATTTAATTTCAGTCGTATTTAAATTAATTCATGATTTTAATTTTAGTAAAATAATTAGAATAAATTCCATTTATTATAATTATAATATTCAAAATTAAAATCCAAGAAATTAATTCAAATTATTAATTTTAAAATTAATTAAAATTACGTGAACTGAAATTTTCAAATTAAACATTCAAAACGATCTAATCGAAACGCAAACACCCTACGCGTTGCACGCCCATGGGCCGTACGCACACAGCCATTGCTGGCCATGTGCGCGCAGCCCATGCGCTCGTAGCATAGCTGCTGCTGTCCCAACGCAAGCCTCCGCACAGCGCCCCATCGCACGCGAGCTATCGCTCGCAGTGCGCGCGCGAGATCGCTCGCTGGGCGCGCTGGCTCGCTCGCTGGCGCGCGAGATCGCTCGCTGGCGCGCGAGATCGCTCGCTGGTGCGCGCGAGCCATCGCTCGCTGGCGCGCGAGATCGCTCGCTGGTGCGCGCGAGCCATCGCTCGCTGGCGCGCGAGATCGCTCGCTGCGCGCGCGCGAGCCATCGCTCGCTGGTGCGCGACATCGCTCGCTGGGCGGGCGACGTCGCGCGCTGTGCGCGCGAGTGATGCTGTGCGCAGCGCTCGTGGCACGCGAGCTTGCGCTCGCTGCGCGCGAGGCTGCGCGCACTTGTGCGAGGCAGCGGGCGTTGTGGCGCAGCTCGCTTGCTGCCCACACGCGACTGCCTTGGCTCGCCCCTCGCCCATGCCCATACGTTCATTGCTCGTGGCACACGACACAAGGCAGGGCTGCTGCCTTGCGCTCGTGCACTACGCCCTTGCTCATTGCATTCGTGCCGCACGGGCGACGAGCTCCCTTGCTCGTCGTCGCATGCCCGCATTATACAACACCCCTTAAGGGTAACACGAAGCGTCCATTGCTTCGTGCGTGCAAGTTATTTGAACGAATCGCATAAAATTTAAAATTTATATTTAAAATTAATGACAAATTAATAAATATTATTAATTTCATAATTTTAGGGCGAAAAATCGAAAATTTATTATCCAATTGATTTCCGATTGTTATGGATTCAAGTCTAGGTCATAAAAATTTAAAATTTATCGTAAATTTACAATTTTTATGGTGGTTTTTAATCATAGGTTTCTAATTAAATTACAATTAATTATGAAAATCAAATTAATTCTAAATTATTCTAATTTTCAACAAATTAATCATAATTACAAATTAGATTGCATAATTAACAAGACTAGGCATTCAAACTTGTTAAACATATGCAATAGGTCAATCAAAAATTCAAGATTTATCAACAAGAATCGCAAATATTTAATTTAACATCTTAAATTTACGAAATTTTGCATTCGAAAAACTAAAACCTTCGAAAAGTCATAGTTAGGCTTCGAATTTGAGAATTCTGGGTTCGGCAGAAAAATACTCTTTTTGTCAAAATTTTAGAATGCCTTTTACATGCGGAATTGACACAAAAATCACTCAATTCGGATGAGTAATGAAGAAACTGCCGAAAAACTGCGTACGTATAATTAAATAAACGCAATTTGCAACTAATTAACAATTACGAAAATTAATCACCCCTTTTAATTCTTGCAAATTTGTAATATTTAACCATGTTCATGCAATTTAGATTATGAAAATAATAAGGGGCTCGTGATACCACTGTTAGGTTATGATACATATGACATTACATAGATCATGCGGAAACAACCATTAACCCAGGAAACATATTATTTACACATAATCATTTAGCATAGTTTAGATGCATACTCTTTGTTGCGTGCCTTCCCTAGCTGCGCCCGAACCGAACAAGAACAAGTCTTTTAGGACTCCAAGTGTCGTCCCTCCGTAGAAAGTCCACAGCACGTCCGGATCCGCCTTAAGATTGACCAACTAGAATCGCCCTTAAGGTACTCAGAAAATTCGGCACTTTTGGGGCAAGATGGGTGTTTGAATTTTCTCTCAAAAAAAACTCACTTTTGAATACTTTGAAACTTGTGTATAAATTATGACCCCTAGGCCTTTATTTATAGAGTTATGGAAAAGGAATCGTAATCCTAGTAGGATGCGAATTAATTGGAATTAGAATTCTACATGAATTCTACTTAATCAATTTATCCAATAGGAATAGACATTTAATCATACACTGACTCTTGCAGATTCAGGAATCTCGCATGAGCTCAAACTCACACACACACGGCAGCCACAAGGGCTGCCCACGCATGCGAGCAGCAGCCCACGCAGCGCGGCCCACGCATGCGTGGCCTTGTGCGCGCTGGGCTGTGGCGTGCGTGCTTGCTGGGCGATGGCCTGGCTTCGTGCTGGGCCTTCGTCCGGCAGGCCTCGTCCGATGCTAATTCGTACGATACGCTTCCGATTAAAATTCCATTTCCGGAATCTATTTCCGATACGAACAATATTCAATATTTCCGATTCCGGAATTAATTTCCGTTTCGAACAAATATTTAATATTTCCGTTTCCGGAATTATTTTCCGATTCCGGTAATATTTCCGATTCTGACAATATTTCCGTTTCCGGCAATATTTCCGATTCTGGTAATATTTCCATTTCCAACAATATTTTCCGATACGTACCATGTTTCCGTTTCCGGCAACATCTACGACTTGGATAATATTCATATTTCCGATACGATCCATATTTCCGTTTCCGGCAATATCACCGTTTCCGGAGTATTCATTTCTTGCCTGTGACGATCTTAGCTCCCACTGAAACCAAGATCCGTCGGTTCCGAATATTCATAGATGGAGTATTTAATGCCATTAAATACTTGATCCGTTTACGTACTATTTGTGTGACCCTACGGGTTCAGTCAAGAGTAAGCTGTGGATTAATATCATTAATTCCACTTGAACTGAAGCGGCCTCTAGCTAGGCATTCAGCTCACTTGATCTCACTGAATTATTAACTTGTTAATTAATACTGAACCGCATTTATTAGACTTAACATAGAATGCATACTTGGACCAAGGGCATTATTTCCTTCATTAATTATTGTTTATAATTAAATATCTTGCACTGCGGTAAATCCTTTTAGAAAGGTAACAGTAAATTTCCTCGATTGGTAGTGAATCCAAGAACGATTCACGGAAATGAGAGAAAATGAGCAATTTAAAATGTACGTTTCTTACAGCGACTTTTATGGTTGTTTTCGAACATCAAAGTCGAATGGCAAACCAATTGGTGCTTGTGAATTCAAAATACACTATAGTTTTGAGATCATAAAGCATTGAGTTTAATACGCTCAGCTTTATCAATGGTTAACAACCTAATATCTTTGTCCATTTAATTCTCGAATGAGTCTAGTCCCTAGACATTCGAATAGATCGATGCTTAGAGAACTTTAGAAGCTTCTGGTAAGATCATCTAGTTGAAACACAATATTCAACATAAATTAAAATGGTAAAGAACCTTGTTGGTGACATTGGACATGTCTAACAAAGTATAAAAGTCAACACTAAAGTATTCAATTCTTAAGACTATAAGAAAGGGTACAAGAAATAGGAAAACAAGGAACAAATGAAAGGAGTTTACGATTCCGTTTCTACCTATAAGTTTATGTTTAAAGAAAAGTGACCTAGCAATCAAACTTCCTTGGTATCATATACCGCTTGAGGTTCTTACTTCGGTAATAACTCAAACAATGGAAGCTAGGCTACACTAATGACCTACAAGTGGGAAATGAAGCATGGCAATGCTACATTAGTTGTAGGGTCATCTAGTTTGTTTTAAGTCCTTTCAAAGGCTGGAACTTAATGGATATTTTGTTCCATAATCAGCATACCTAAATTTCTGTTTCAAACACAGAAAGACTCACATTCAGAAGAACAAAAACAATGTTTGTTTGTTTATTTGAATGAAATGGTCAATTACAGGTTGAGTCAACATGCTTGATTAAAACAAACAACTCTTTAAAGAACTTTACTAGGTTCAAATCAACCCCTTGATTTGAGTTCCACTAATCTTTGGCATTGTTGCTTAGACCATATCAACAAGTTAACATTCAAAAGCTCTATTTTGATGGACTTTTGAAAGTTGATTGATTTCTAGATCATTTTAAGACAACTAGTCTTACTTGTTGAAAGTAACAAAAGATATGAACTATTGTTAGAACGCCTAGACAATAGAGTTCAAAGCTAAAGAAAGATTTTATGACTTTATTATTTGACATGGATTTGAGTGAATATAGGTTTATTTACTCAAATGTAATATAAGTTGAATCTGTTTGGCTAGTTCAAAGATTCAGAAGTATAAAATCCACTTGGCAAGAAATCATAAAGATCTAGGTTAGATCATGTTGATGATTACTTGAGACCAAATATGATCATCAATGATTGTGTGTTGTAATTTCACAATCTAGGTCCATAAGATATGGCATATCTTAGTTAGAATAATCGAAGTCAATTAGTACTTGATTCGATTAATGATGAATCATAAAGACTTTTCCTATAATTTCTAAAACAAAATGCTCAACTACCACCAAACTAAACCAAATTCGTCAAAGCTATTGAAAAGTAATTTCAGAATAACTTTTCATAAAATATATCTAGAGAGTTGCAAAACTCAGTGGGAGCTTAGTGTTTGTCATTCAACAAACTAAGGCCCCAAGTATAGATATATGTTTCATTGTGATTTATTCAAATGAGACACAAGGGTATTGTTTCTACCACGAATTTTTGAGAACATAATGTTTGTTTGCTCGAAATGATGTCCTTTTGGAGATTCGTTTCCAAAATGACAAGTGGGAGAAAATAGACCTCGAAAGTCTTCGAGGCGAACAACAAACATAAACGGACATTCCGGAGGCTTTTCGAAGTTCTTTAGAAAATCCGAACACGTATTCTTTAAGGACTTTAGAAGTGGCTTTAAAGAATAGACATCTCTTAGAAGACTTTACAAGTGCTTCAAGGAGAACAGAATATTCAAAGGACTCTCAAAGTGCCTTTTGATATTCTATTGTTTGATGTTCTATACCCAAGTAGGCATAGAGTTCAAGTCACTGGAACTATGAGATTCTTCTATTAGATAGTAAAGAAACATAGAGTTCTGGTCAATGAAACTATGAGATTCTTCTATTAGATAGTGAAGAAACCTACAACTTGCAGTCAAACTATTATCATGTAAGTTTGTGACTTGTAAGAAAGATATGACGAAACCTAGATTCCCTAAAATGGTTAGAGGCCATATATAGACTCAAATGTTTTAAATGGTTAGAGGCCATAAAACATACTCAATGTTTTGATGACAAAATTGAAATTTTGTTGATTTGCAAGAATAGGTTCACACCTATTGGTTGCAAGTTTGTTTTAAGGATAAAAACCATCAAACATGAAATTGTGTTCACACACAAAACGAGATTAGTTGCTAAAGGTTACAAGCAAATTCATGGTGTGAATTGTGTTGAAACCTCATGCATAATCGTAATGCTCAAGTCTATAATTCAAGCAATGATTGCATATTGGTACATATAGCAATTGGATGACAAAACGTATTCCTCAATCAAATGTTGGAATAAACTATGTACATGGTATGTAATAGGATTTGTGGATCCAAATAAATGCTTGAAAGAGAAAGCTAGCTTATAAAATCTAAGTACAGATTTAAGCAAGCAATTGGGAATTGGAATTATATTTTAATGAAGCTAATAAGTATTTTTAGTTTCATAAAATATACATGATTCTTATAGATATATAAGAAGTTTAGTGGGAGTACATAAAAACTTATTTGGTCCTATGTGTATCACACACATATCTCTCTATTGTAAAATAACATTCAAATGCTAATGACTTAGATTTGAAATTATTCATCAATGATGGACCAAGGCGAAACTTAGTACATACTGGGTATTAAGATCTATTTACAAAGATCTTATATTAATGTTTTAGATTAAGTAATGGCATTTACTAAATCAAACACGAAAGACTCCATTGGAGATATTCGACCCATGTGAATAAATCTAAGTAAAGAATGTTTGAACTGTGTATTAGCATTTACTAAGTTAAACATCAAAGGATCTAAGTAAGATTCTTAACCTATATTATATGTCAAATAATTTAGCTGGATTTAGTATCTACTGAAACTAGATGAGCTAAACTTACATGAATAGAATTCAATTGGGAATTATTCTGCAAAAGAATTTATCATGTATGATATAATATGAGGATCGCCAAAAACGTATCGTATGACTTTAGGCATGACGAACATATACCAATCTCTATTGATCTAAGTGAAGATCAACTAGATTGAGATCAAGAATACTTATGGTACTTGAAAAGGTACATAGGAATAGTTCTTGATTCAAGGAAATAAAGATATGCTAAATATTGATGCTACACGCATAAACACTGGCAAAGGATCAAGCAAGACCCTTTGGAGTTAACCATTGACAAAGACGAGCTAAAGAGCATCGTGTTTTGAAATGGCAACATGGATTGAAGACCATGAGTTGTTGCGTGGGAAATTAAAATAATAATTTCTATGTTCTAAGATATAGTTGGAGAGTCTTCCACATATCTGTGAACTGCTTGGATAAGTAGATCCAAACAAAACTGAAGGAAATAATGCCCTTGGTCCAAGTATGCATTCAATGTTAAGTCTAATAAATGCGGTTCAGTATTAATTAACAAGTTAATAATTCAGTAAGATCAAGTGAGCTGAATGCCTAGCTAGAGGCCGCTTCAGTTCAAGTGGAGTTAATGATATTAATCCACAGCTTACTCTTGACTGAACCTGTAGGGTCACACAAATAGTACGTAAACGGATCAAGTATTTAATGGCATTAAATACTCCATCTATGGATATTCGGAATCGACGGATCTTGGTTTCAGTGGGAGCTGAGATCGTCACAGGCAAGAAATGAATACTCCGGAAACGATGATATTGCCGGAAACGGAAATATAGATCGTATCGGAAATATAAATATTATCCAAGTCGTAGATGTTGCCGGAAACGGAAACATGGTACGTATCGGAAAATATTATCGGAAATGGAAATATTGCCGGAATCGGAAATATTGCCGGAAACGGAAATATTGTCAGAATCGGAAATATTATCGGAATCGGAAAATAGTTCCGGAAACGGAAATATTAAATATTTGTTCGAAACGGAAATTAATTCCGGAATCAGAAATATTAAATATTGTTCGTATCGGAAATGAATTCCGGAACCGGGAATTTAATCGGAAGCGTATCGTACGAATAAGCATCGGACGAGGCCTGCCGGACGAAGGCCCAGCACGAAGCCAGGCCATCGCCCAGCAAGCCAGCGCGCCACAAACGCACCAGCCAAGGCTGCGCCAGGCCCACCGCAAGGCAGGCCCAGCGCGCGCCAAGGCTGCGGCAGCGTGTGGGCTTGCGGCAGTGGGCTGCGAGCTGGAGGGTTGCGCGCGCGCGCGCATGGCGCCCCTCGTGGGCTGCTGTGCGTGCGTGTGTGTTTGTGTGCTACTCGAATCTTAAAGCTATTGGGATTCGTCATATGATTAAATCTAATCCTAAAAGATTTAGTTTATTTAATTAGAGTCCTAGTAGGATTATAATTAAATAAATTAGTATCCTAATAGGATTCCAAATCCTTTTCCATAACTCTATAAATAGGTGCCTAGGGTCACATATTTACATAGAGTATTCAAGTATTCAAAGTGAGTTTTTGAGAGCAAAATTCAATTACACAATTGCCTATAAAGTGCCGAAAATAATAGTACCTTAAGGGCGATTCTAGTTGGTCAATCTTAAGGCGGATCCGGACGTGCTGTGGACTATCTACGGAGGGACGACACTTGGAGTCCTAAAGACTTGTTCTTGTTCGGTTCGGGCGCAGCTAGGGAAGGCACGCAACAAAGAGTATGCATCTAAAGTATGCTAAATGATTATGTGTAAATAATATGTTTTCCTGGCTTTATGGTTTTTCCGCATGATTTATGAATTGTCATATGTATCATAACCTAACAGTGGTATCACGAGCCTCTTATTATTTTCATAATCTAAATTGCATGAACATGGTTAAATATTACAAATTTGCAAGAATTAAAAGGGGTGATTAATTTTCGTAATTGTTAATTAATTGCAAATTGCGTTTATTTAATTATACGTACGCAGTTTTTCGGCAGTTTCTTCGTTACTCATCCAAATCGAGTGATTTTTGTGTCAATTCCGCATGTAAAAGGCATTCTAAAATTTTGACAAAAATATGATTTTTCGGCCGAACCCAGAATTCTCAAATTCGAAGCCTAACTATGACTTTTCGAAGGTTTTAGTTTTTCGAATGCAAAATTTCGTAAATTTAAGATGTTAAATTAAATATTTGCGATTCTTGTTGATAAATCTTGAAATTTTGATTGACCTACTGTATATGTTTAACAAGTTTGAATGCCTAGCCTTGTTAATTATGCAATCTAATTTGTAATTATGATTAATTTGTTGAAAATTGGAATAATTTGGAATTAATTTGATTTTCATAATTAGTTATAATTTAATTAGATACCTATGATTAAAAACCACCATAAAAATTGTAAATTTATGTTAAATTTTAAATTTTTATGACCTAGACTTGAATCCATGTTAATCGGAAATCAATTGAATAATAAATTTTCGATTTTTCGCCCTAAAATTATGAAATTAATATTAATTATTAATTTGTCATTAATTTTGAATATAAATTTTAAATTTTTATGCGATTCGCTCATATAACTTGCACGCACAAAGCAATGGACGCTACGTGTTACCCTTAAGGGGTGTTGTATAGTGCGGGCATGTGACGACGAGCAAGGGAGCTTGTCGCCCATGCGGTACGAATGCAATGAGCAAGGCCATGGTGCACGAGCACAAGGCAGCAGCCCTGCCTTGTGTCGTGGGCTGTGTGCAATGGGCGAATGGGCGAGGGCGAGAGCAAGGCACGAGCAGTCGCGTGTGGCCAGCAAGCGAGCTGCGCCACAGCGCGCACTGCCTCGCGCAAGCGTGCGGAGCCTCGCGTGCAGCGAGCGTAAGCTCGCGTGCCACGAGTGCTGCGCCAAGCATCGATCGCTCGCGCGCTGCGAGTGCTTGGTGTGCGTGCGACGAGCGCTGCGCCCAGCGATGGCGTGCGGGTGCTTGTTGTGCGTACGACGAGCGCTGCGCCCAGCGATGGCGTGCGAGTGCTTGTTGTGCGTGCGACGAGCGCTGCGCCCAGCGATGGGCTGCGCCAGCATGCTCGTACGTCGAGCGCTGGCGCGCGCAGCGAGCACCAGCTCGCGTGATGCGTTGCGATGGTGAGCAGCAGCGATGCGAGGCAGCGCATGGGCTGCGCGCACATGGCCAGCATGGCTGTGTGCGTGTGGCCCATGGGCGTGCGACGCGTGGAGTTGTTGCGTTGCGATTATATCGTTTTGAAATTTTAATTTGAAATTTTCAGTTTACGTAATTTTAATTAATTTTAAAATTAATAATTTAAATTATTTTCTTGGATTTTAATTTTGAATATTGTAATTATAATAAATTTTTATTTATTCTAATTATTTTACTAAAATTAAAATCATGAATTAATTTAAATACGACTGAAATTAAATTAAACTTTTTGGATTCAATTATAAATTTATATGAGCTTTAAATTTTAATTAAATTTGTATGTTTCCGGTTAGACTAGAAATACATTTTTATGTTTAAAATTAGTAAAGCATATGAATTTATTGGTTTAAGTGGGAGCACTTTTAGTCATAAACTCTTGATTAGGTCTACAAATCCTTAAGGTTAAAACAACTTGATTAGAATTAATAAGGACTGAATAATTTGTAGATTATTGGTGCCCTTGATTAATTGCTGCAAATGTTTATGTGATGCATAATGTGTTTTACTAACCAGCTATGTGGGCCATTCATGATAATGAATGGGTGAATGGTATATATTGTATATGTACTGTTTTGCAGGTTATGAAGTGACTAGTATGGCCCAAATAGAATAGAAAATATGGTCTGCGTACCATTAATATGAATGTAATTGGTCTAAAGTACCAAAGTTGTTTTTCAATTCAAATATGGTCTGCGTACCATCAAATAGTTGTAATTAGTTTTAATTATAGCTTATTCTATTTGAAGAAATGGTGCCTCCCACGGAGATTTTCAAGACGGACTTTGAAGTTAAATCTTCAAGATGAAGTCGGGCCATACTAGATCACATTTATCTTATGCATGTTTTAAGTTATTTATTGCTTTTAAATATGTCTTAAAATGCATGAGATCAAAAGCTTGATTATGTTGCATGATTAAGGATTTTAGTTCACTTAAAATCTAACCAACATAGTAAGAGCCTTAAGTTCCAAACTTAAAAATTGAGTTAAAAGGTGCCATGCCAAAATATACACTTGCTTGGATATCCTTTACATCAATCTAGTAATAGTTTTCGCTCAGCGAGGTGTTACTTATTGGTCCTAAAGGGGCAAGGTACACAAATAATTGTGAGTACACGTTAGTTTTGGTGAAACTCAACGATATAAGTAAGGAGTCCTTTTATGTCGTGGCAAAATCGATAGGTTTACCTAATAAGTTCTTAGACGTACCTATCAACCAAGAGTAGTTTCTAGACTATTAGCAAAAGGCTTTTGCTTACCTAAAATATTTTAGAATTGAGTCGACAAACTGTGCTTAATTCTTCAATGGTTTTAAGGTCATGGAATCATTTTATTCACACCTGCCGGAACACATAACTCGAATAAAATGCTAATGACTTGTTGCATGATTGCTTTAATTTTCAAGTTATTATTCATGATAAATGTTTAGACTTTGCATGCTTCAATGTATGTTTTAATTATTGTTTATAATTAAATATCTTGCACTGCAATAAATCCTTTTAGAAAGGTAACAGTAAATTTCCTCGATTGGTAGTGAATCCAAGAACGATTCACGGAAATGAGAGAAAATGAGCAATTTAAAATGTACGTTTCTTATAGCGACTTTTATGGTTGTTTTCGAGTATCAAAATCGAATGGCAAACCAATTGGTGCTTGTGAATTCAAAATACACTGTAGTTTTGAGATCATAAAGCATTGAGCTTAAACGCTCAGCTTTACCAATGGTTAACAACCTAAACATCTTTGTCCATTTAATTCTCGAATGAGTCTAGTCCCTAGACATTCGAATAGATCGATGCTTAGAGAACTTTAGAAGCTTCTGGTAAGATCATCTAATTGAAGCAAAATTTTCAACATAAATTAAAATGGTAAAAACCTTGTTGGTGACATTGGACATGTCTAACAAAGTATAAAAGTCAACACTAAAGAAATCAATTCTTAAGACTATAAGAAAGGGTACAAGAAATAGGAAAACGAGGAACAAATGAAAGGAATTTACGATTCCGTTTCTACCTATAAGTTTATGTTTAAAGAGAAGTGACCTAGCAATCAAACTTCCTTGGTATCATATACCGCTTGAGGTTCTTACTTCGGTAATAACTCAAACAATGGAAGCTAGGATACACTAATGACCTACAAGTGGGAAATGAAGCATGGCAATGCTACATTAGTTGTAGGGTCATCTAGTTTGTTTTAAGTCCTTTCAAAGGCTGGAACTTAATGGATATTTTGTTCCATAATCAACATACCTAAATTTCTGTTTTCAAACACAGAAAGACTCACATTCAAGAAAAACAAAAACAATGTTTGTTTGTTTATTTGAATGAAATGGTCAATTACACGTTGAGTCAATATGCTTGATTAAAACAAACAACTCTTTAAAGAACTTTACTAGGTTCAAATCAACCCCTTGATTTGAGTTCCACTAATCTTTGGCATTGTTGCTTAGACCATATCAACAAATTAACATTCAAAAGCTCTATTTTGATGGACTTTTGAAAGTTCATTGATTTCTAGATCAATTTAAGACGACTAGTCTTACTTGTTGAAAGTAACAAAAGATATGAACTATTGTTAGAACGCCTAGACAATAGAGTTCAAAGCTAAAGAAAGGTTTTATGAATTTATTATTTCACACAGATTTGAGTGAATATAGGTTTATTTACTCAATGTGATATAAGTTTGAATCTGTTTGGCTAGTTCAAAGATTCAGAAGTATAAATCCCACTTGGTAAGAAATCATAAAGATCTAGGTTAGATCATGTTGATGATTACTTAAATCAAGAATGATCATCAATGATTGTGTAGTAAAATTCACAATCTAGCTCCATAAGATATGGCATATCTAAGTTGGAATGATCGAAGTCGATTAGTACTTGATTCGATCAATGATGGATCATAAAGACTTTTCCTTTAATTTCTAAAACAAAATGCTCAACTACCACCAAACTAAACTAAATTCGTCAAAGCTATAGAAAAGAAATTTCAGAATATCTTTTCGATAATATATATCTAGAGAGTTGCTAAACTCAGTGGGAGCTTAGTGTTTGTTATTCAACAAACTAAGGCCCAAGTATAGATATATGTTTCATTGTGATTTATTCAAATGAGACACAAGGGTATTGTTTCTACCACGAATTTTTGAGAACATAATGTTTGTTTGCTCGAAATGATGTCCTTTTGGAGATTCGTTTCCAAAATGACAAGTGGGAGAAAATAGACCTCGAAAGTCTTCGAGGCGAACAACAAACATAAATGGACATTCCAGAGGCTTTTTGAAGTTCTTTAGAAAATCCGAACACGTATTCTTTAAGGACTTTAGAAGTGGCTTTAAAGAATAGACATCTCTTAGAAGACTTTACAAGTGCTTCAAGGAGAACAGAATATTCAAAGGACTCTCAAAGTGCCTTTTGATATTCTATTGTTTGATGTTCTATACCCTTGTAGGCATAGAGTTCAAGTCACTGAAACTATGAGATTCTTCTATTAGATAGTGAAGAAACATGGAGTTCAGGTCACTGAAACTATGCAATTCTTCTATTAGATAGTGAAGAAACCTACAACTTGCAGTCAAACTATTATCATGTAGATTAATAAGTTTGTGACTTGTAAGAAAGCTATGACGAAACCCAGATTCCCTAAAATGGTTAGAGGCCATATATAGACTCAAATGTTTTAAATGGTTAGAGGCCATAAAACATACTCAATGTTTTGATGACAAAATTGAAATTTTGTTGATTTGCAAGAATAGTTTCACACCTATTGGTTGCAAAGTTTGTTTTAAGGATAAAAATCATCAAACATGAAATTGTGTTCACACACAAAGCTAGATTAGTTGCTAAAGGTTACAAGCAAATTCACGATGTGGATTGTGTTGAAAGCTCATGCAAAATCGTAATGCTTAAGTCTATAATTCAAGCAATGATTGCATATTGGTACATATGGCAATTGGATGACAAAACATCTTCCTCAGTCAAATGTTGGAAGAAACTATGTACATGCTATGTCATAGGATTTGTGGATCCAAATAAATGCTTGAAAAGAAAAGCTAGTTTATAAAATCTAAGTACAGATTTAAGCAAGCAATTGGGAATTAGAAATATATTTTAGTGAAGCTAATAAGTATTTTAGTTTCATAAAACGTACATGATTCTTATAGATATATAAGAAGTTTAGTGGGAGTACATAAAACTTAATTGGTCCTATGTGTATCACACACATATCTCTCTATTGTGAAATAACATTCAAATGCTAAATACTTAGATTTGAGATTATTCATCAATGATGGACCAAGGCGAAACTTAGTACATACTGGGTACTAAGATCTATTTACAAAGATCTTATAATATTGTTTTGGATTAAGTAATGGCATTTACTAAATCAAACACGAAATACTCCATTGGAGATATTCGACCCATGTGAATAAATCTAAGTAAAAGAATGTTTGAACTATGTATAAGCATTTACTAAGTTAAAACATCAAAGGATCTAAGTGAGATTCTTAACCTATATTATATGTCAAAGAATTTAGCTGGATTCAGTATCTACTGAAATTGAATGAGCTAAAGTTACATGAATAGAATTCAATTGGGAATTATTCTGCAAAAGAATTTATCATGTATGATATAATATGAGGATCGCCAAAAATGTATCGTATGACTTTAGGCATGACGAACATATACAAATCTCTATTGATCTAAGTGAAGATCAACTAGATTGAGATCTAGAACACTTATGGTACTTGAAAAGGTACATAGGAATAGTTCTTGATTCAAGGAAATAAAGATATGCTAAATATTGATGCTACACGCATAAACACTGGTAAAGGATCAAGCAAGACCCTTTGGAGTTAACCATTGACAAGGACGAGCTAAAGAGCATCGTGTTTCGAAATGGCAACATGGATTGGAGACCATGAGTTGTTGCGTGGGAAATTAAAATACTAATTTCTATGTTCTAAGATACAGCTGGAAAGTCTTCCACATATCTGTGAACTGCTTGGATAAGCAAATCCAAACAAAGCATCACTAGCAACCTAAACAGTTGAAGTAAAAGTACTTATTGCCTAAGAAGCAATAAAACAGGATTGTTTATCTTAAAGAGTTCTTCATTGAACTTGGGAAGATCACCTATCTGCTGGCTTGATGGTTCTTCATTGAAAAATGCGTAGAACCACTCTTGAAGCAAGAAAAAGGTCTGCTAACTTGATGGTTCTTCATTGAGAAATGCGTAGAACCACCATTGTAGCGAGAAAGACTAGATCACAAAATAAACATACTCAAAAGATCTTATCATCTATCTCGAAGAACATTCGATGAAAAGGATATTAAGATTGGCAAAGCATGATAACTAAACCTATGCAACAAGTGAGAAGCAACACTTACATTGTAGCACTGGAAATCAAGCATAGCTTTGAAATTCCATGAACTATTTTAGAAGATGGGTTTGAGGCCCATGGTTGTAAAACATTGGGGTTGAACATTTATCATATATGAAATGCATTTTCATATTCCTTTTAATCTTGGTTTAGTATTAAATGATGAGTCCCTTCAATTTGACGATATATTCAAGATAGACTGTCAGGACCAGTCCTGTGACTAAGAAATGTCTATCAAGTGAACTTGAATGTCAAAGGTTGAAAATGGTCCCTAGTCGGAGTTTTCTATAAAATTGGACGCATAGAAAACGTTAGACGATTAGAATGCAAGATGACTAGTAGTTCTGTTTCTTGAACTATGTGGACATGGCAATGTCATAATCATTTGCATAGATACTTACTTTGGGAAGACTAGTATCGGACAAGACCTATGAAACTTTACTGTAAGAGATGAAAATCTGTCATAAGTAAATTTCATTAAAATTATTAGACACAAAATCCTCAATACCTGAGTGATTTGAGATTACTTGTTTGAGAACTGGTTGCTTTGACGTTGACCAACCGTCGCACCGTAAAAGGAGGCTATAAAGGCAACGCTCAGGTAATCACCTATCAAACGAAGTCTAATCTCAAGATCGCAAGATTGGGATTGTCCTCCCATAAATCGGGATGAGATGCTTAAAAGTTGTACAAGGCCACTCGGAGAGCTAGAAACTGTGAAATGCATGGCCGTGCTCGGATGAATCATAGGCTATGATTATCTGTTTATTTGATCAGTTGAACTCTGAAACCGAGGAACACCTCTGGACATAATAAGGATGACAACTCTTACCTTATGTTCAAGAGAAAGCATCGAGCGACAAAGGAATTAGGAAATGCACACTTGTCCCTAAGGACAAGTGGGAGACTGAAGGAAATAATGCCCTTGGTCCAAGTATGCATTCAATGTTAAGTCTAATAAATGCGGTTCAGTATTAATTAACAAGTTAATAATTCAGTAAGATCAAGTGAGCTGAATGCCTAGCTAGAGGCCGCTTCAGTTCAAGTGGAATTAATGATATTAATCCACAGCTTACTCTTGACTGAACCCGTAGGGTCACACAAATAGTACGTAAACGGATCAAGTATTTAATGGCATTAAATACTCCATCTATGGATATTCGGAATCGACGGATCTTGGTTTCAGTGGGAGCTGAGATCGTCACAGGCAAGAAATGAATACTCCGGAAACGATGATATTGCCGGAAACGGAAATATGGATCGTATCGGAAATATAAATATTATCCAAGTCGTAGATGTTGCCGGAAACGGAAACATGGTACGTATCGGAAAATATTATCGGAAATGGAAATATTGCCGGAATCGGAAATATTGCCGGAAACGGAAATATTGTCAGAATCGGAAATATTATCGGAATCGGAAAATAGTTCCGGAAACGGAAATATTAAATATTTGTTCGAAACGGAAATTAATTCCGGAATCAGAAATATTAAATATTGTTCGTATCGGAAATGAATTCCGGAACCGGGAATTTAATCGGAAGCGTATCGTACGAATAAGCATCGGACGAGGCCTGCCGGACGAAGGCCCAGCACGAAGCCAGGCCATCGCCCAGCAAGCCAGCGCGCCACAAACGCACCAGCCAAGGCTGCGCCAGGCCCACCGCAAGGCAGGCCCAGCGCGCGCCAAGGCTGCGGCAGCGTGTGGGCTTGCGGCAGTGGGCTGCGAGCTCGCGGGCTGCGCGCGCGCGCGCATGGCGCCCCTCGTGGGCTGCTGTGCGTGCGTGTGTGTTTGTGTGCTACTCGAATCCTAAAGCTACCGGAATTCGTCATATGATTAAATCTAATCCTAAAAGATTTAGTTTATTTAATTAGAGTCCTAGTAGGATTATAATTAAATAAATTAGTATCCTAATAGGATTCCAAATCCTTTTCCATAACTCTATAAATAGGTGCCTAGGGTCACATATTTACATAGAGTATTCAAGTATTCAAAGTGAGTTTTTGAGAGCAAAATTCAATTACACAATTGCCTATAAAGTGCCGAAAATAATAGTACCTTAAGGGCGATTCTAGTTGGTCAATCTTAAGGCGGATCCGGACGTGCTGTGGACTATCTACGGAGGGACGACACTTGGAGTCCTAAAGACTTGTTCTTGTTCGGTTCGGGCGCAGCTAGGGAAGGCACGCAACAAAGAGTATGCATCTAAAGTATGCTAAATGATTATGTGTAAATAATATGTTTTCCTGGCTTTATGGTTTTTCCGCATGATTTATGAATTGTCATATGTATCATAACCTAACAAAAGCATCACTAGCAACCTATACAGTTGAAGTAAAAGTAATTATTGCCTAAGAAGCAATAAAATAGAGTTGTTTATATGAGTTCTTCATTGAACTTGGGAAGATCACATGTCTGTTGACTTAATGGTTCTTCATTGAGAAATGCGTAGAACCACCATTGTAGCGAGAAAGACTAGATCACAAAATAAACATACTCAAAAGATCTTATCATCTATCTCGAAGAACATTCGATGAAAAGGATATTAAGATTGGCAAAGCATGATAACTAAACCTATGCAACAAGTGAGAAGCAACACTTACATTGTAGCACTGGAAATCAAGCATAGCTTTGAAATTCCATGAACTGTTTTAGAAGATGGGTTTGAGGCCCATGGTTGTAAAACATTGGGGTTGAACATTTATCATATATGAAATGCATTTTCATATTCCTTTTAATCTTGGTTTAGTATTAAATGATGAGTCCCTTCAATTTGACGATATATTCAAGATAGACTGTCAGGACCAGTCCTGTGACTAAGAAATGTCTATCAAGTGAACTTGAATGTCAAAGGTTGAAAATGGTCCCTAGTCGGAGTTTTCTATAAAATTGGACGCATAGAAAACGTTAGACGATTAGAATGCAAGATGACTAGTAGTTCTGTTTCTTGAACTATGTGGACATGGCAATGTCATAATCATTTGCATAGATACTTACTTTGGGAAGACTAGTATCGGACAAGACCTATGAAACTTTACTGTAAGAGATGAAAATCTGTCATAAGTAAATTTCATTAAAATTATTAGACACAAAATCCTCAATACCTGAGTGATTTGAGATTACTTGTTTGAGAACTGGTTGCTTTGACGTTGACCAACCGTCGCACCGTAAAAGGAGGCTATAAAGGCAACGCTCAGGTAATCACCTATCAAACGAAGTCTAATCTCAAGATCGCAAGATTGGGATTGTCCTCCCATAAATCGGGATGAGATGCTTAAAAGTTGTACAAGGCCACTCGGAGAGCTAGAAACTGTGAAATGCATGGCCGTGCTCGGATGAATCATAGGCTATGATTATCTGTTTATTTGATCAGTTGAACTCTGAAACCGAGGAACACCTCTGGACATAATAAGGATGACAACTCTTACCTTATGTTCAAGAGAAAGCATCGAGCGACAAAGGAATTAGGAAATGCACACTTGTCCCTAAGGACAAGTGGGAGACTGAAGGAAATAATGCCCTTGGTCCAAGTATGCATTCAATGTTAAGTCTAATAAATGCGGTTCAGTATTAATTAACAAGTTAATAATTCAGTAAGATCAAGTGAGCTGAATGCCTAGCTAGAGGCCGCTTCAGTTCAAGTGGAATTAATGATATTAATCCACAGCTTACTCTTGACTGAACCCGTAGGGTCACACAAATAGTACGTAAACGGATCAAGTATTTAATGGCATTAAATACTCCATCTATGGATATTCGGAATCGACGGATCTTGGTTTCAGTGGGAGCTGAGATCGTCACAGGCAAGAAATGAATACTCCGGAAACGATGATATTGCCGGAAACGGAAATATGGATCGTATCGGAAATATAAATATTATCCAAGTCGTAGATGTTGCCGGAAACGGAAACATGGTACGTATCGGAAAATATTATCGGAAATGAATTCCGGAATCGGGAAATTAATCGGAAGCGTATCGTACGAATTAGCATCGGACGAGGCCTGCCAGACGAAGGCCCAGCACGAAGCCGGGCCATCGCCCAGCAAGCCAGCGCGCCACAAACGCACCAGCCAAGGCTGCGCCAGGCCCACCGCAAGGCAGGCCCAGCGCGCGCCAAGGCTACGGCAGCGTGTGGGCTTGCGGCAGTGGGCTGCGAGCTCGCGGGCTGCGCGCGCGCGCATGGCGCCCCTCGTGGGCTGCTGTGCGTGCGTGTGTGTTTGTGTGCTACTCGAATCCTAAAGCTACCGGGATTTGTCATATGATTAAATCTAATCCTAAAAGATTTAGTTTATTTAATTAGAGTCCTAGTAGGATTATAATTAAATAAATTAGTATCCTAATAGGATTCCAAATCCTTTTCCATAACTCTATAAATAGGTGCCTAGGGTCACATATTTACATAGAGCATTCAAGTATTCAAAGTGAGTTTTTGAGAGCAAAATTCAATTACACAATTGCCTATAAAGTGCCGAAAATAAAGTACCTTAAGGGCGATTCTAGTTGGTCAATCTTAAGGCGGATCCGGACGTGCTGTGGACTATCTACGGAGGGACGACACTTGGAGTCCTAAAGACTTGTTCTTGTTCGGTTCGGGCGCAGCTAGGGAAGGCACGCAACAAAGAGTATGCATCTAAAGTATGCTAAATGATTATGTGTAAATAATATGTTTTCCTGCCTTTATGGTTTTTCCGCATGATTTATGAATTGTCATATGTATCATAACCTAACACCCCCCCCCCACACACACAAGAATGAATGTAATAGTTTTTAGTTTAAACTTGCTTTGTTTTGGATGTTTTTTACTCGTCGTCGATGGCGGCGACGAGATATTTGGATAATATTTGTGTTTTTGTCGTCCGTTGAGACAACGGGTTTGGATTCAAAAAGTCGTGGCCCATGAGGTCATGCGTTTTGTTGTTTGTATAAAATGGGTGTGTGTATTGTTTATTTGGTTTGACTGTGTTCGTTTTTCTTTGGGAAGATGCTAATTTTTATCGCAGGGGTTTGTCTTTCGTCGTTGTTGTTGTACACAGTTTGATTAGATGTCACTGAATAGGTACTCGGAGAACAAAGTTATGTGCACATAAATAGTACATGCTTCGTCTGTAGTCGGTCGCTCTTAGGAGTGACGTGTCGTTGTTGGGATCCAATTGGTGTAAGGGTCATGACCATGGAGGCGACGTCGTCCGCTACTGGTCGCGTTTTTGTTGGTCGTTGTCCTTATTGAATTCATCGACTTTTTAACCTGCGAAATGAGCATGGGTAGGAGAATAGGCCGTTGGTGGTGCCAACGACCCTCCGATGCCTAGGTCAGTAATGGTTATGAACAAATGAAAGCGATAAAAATGACATAAAAGAAAGAAAGCGTAAAAGTTGATAAATTTGCGAACGACGAAGGTTCAAAAGTGGTTTAGGGTGGGTAGCGTTCCAGCTTCGGGGGACCGACTTGCCGTCCTTTGTGACGAGTCTGTATGCCCCTTTTCCAACGATCTTTCCGATCAAGTACGGTCTTTCCCACGCTGGTGCCAGTTTACCTGCGTTTAACTCTTTGGTGTTTTGGAACACCTTGCGCAGCACCCAATCGCCCTCATTGAAAATCTTCACCCACTACTACAAAAACACCTTTATAAGTCGCCCTTTCAGTGTCGCCTCAAATTAATATGCGACACCAAAAAAAATTAGAGTCCCATTTTATAAAACAGGCGACACGTAAACTTTAAAAAACTTAAGAAAAAGAAATTTTGCCCAAAATGTACAGAGTACGGAACCGAAAGAGTGAAGGTCATTCATACCTATTCCGCGTAACCCCTGCTTCTCTCCTCCCCTGCTCCCCGTCGCATAGGCTGCCCATTTGCCCAGCCCTCTGCCTCACTTAGTCAACGTCACCCGCCCTTAGGTCCATCATCGAGACCGAATCACACACAATCCACCGTCACCAACTCTGCGGCTCACCTTACCGCCCGCCCAGCCGCCCACTACGACGCCCACTCTGCAGCTCGCCGACTCACAGGAAGTCCACCGTCACCGCGCTCAGCTCTGCGGCTCTGCGACGCCCACTCTGCGGCTCAGATCTGCGGCTCGCCCGCTCACCTCACCATTCACCATTCTTCAACACTTACGCCCCTCACCATTCACCATTCTACAAGGTTGGTCTTTAACTGCTTCATGTTTATGTTTTTATTGAAATTTATGATTGATTTCTCATGTTAATTAGTCAAAATTACTGATATTGGTGATTGCAATTGAGAGATTAGTATTATTATGAGATTGATTCTTAAGTTTTCCATTCATCATTTGAATTATTATTTATCATGCTCGTTAATTATAGCTATGATTATGTTTTATTTGGTGGAATTTGGATTCTGGTTCTGAAACTAGTGTATTCTTTTTATCATATTGAAACAATCTGCAAAAAAGTTAAAGGATTTCTCTGATTGGTGAAACATCCGCAAAATTGAAGTATTAATCTTAAAATTTTGTGTTTATGTTATTATTATTTTGATCTCTTATCAGATTAGGCGTTTTTTATTTAAAAGTTGGGCGTGCCAGCGCGCGCTGACCGAAGCAAGGCAGGCTGCTACCTTGGCTTGCGGGCTGCGAGCAAGCAAGGGGCATCACTACCTTGGCTTGCGAGCAGCACGAGCACAACGGTGTGTGCGATGGGCTTGCGAGGGAGGTGCCTTGGTCCTCGTGGCCTCGTACGGCCACAACGCACTTGGCAGTGCTGGGCTAGGCGCAAGCCTAGCCCGTATTGCACAAAATTTGGCATTTTTTTCGTTTGGGCTTTAAAATTAATATTTGCATTAAATGGCTAACGGATTTAATTATTTTATTTAACTTGGGCCGGGCCGTGAGTTTAATTAAATATTTAATATTAATCCGAAATAAAATATTGGTTTGAGTGGGAGCCTCTTAATGAAATTAAAATGAAATAATTATTTTAATTATTTTCGTAGGGCACTTTTATTTTAATTAAATTAAATTTTGATTACAATAAATTCTAAGGATTAATAATTTGGAATTGGTTAATCTTTTAGGATGCGTTTCATGTGAACGTGATTTTTAAATAAATCACGTAAATACTTGCATATTTAATTAGGCCATTGGTTTGAGGATACGAATGGATGAATGCATAGAATATATAGTTTATGTAATGCAGGTACTCAAAGTGACTAGTATGGCCAATCTAGGATAGTTAAATACGGCCCGCGAACCGTTTTATCTTTGAATGTAAAGTTTTAAATACGGTCTGCGAACCGTTTTATCTTTGAATGTAAAGTTTTAAATACGGTCTGCGAACCGTTTTAACTTTGAATGTAAAGTTTTAAAGTTTTAGCATTGAAAAAAGTTCAAGACGATGTCAGGCTAACAAGGTGGTGAAGAAGATTGGATGCTTCAGGACAAAGTTTTGGGCCATACTAGTTCACCAAGTTAATTTATGCACTATATATATTATGAATGAATGTATATTATGCATGAATGTTGTTTGTATGCTCGATTAGATTTAGTTCACTAAATAATCGAACCAACATAGAAACAACTAGGTCCAAAGTAATATTGAGTTTAAAATTGCCTTCCAAATCAAGCACTTACAAAATTCTAAGGATCTAACGTAGTAGGTTTCCGCCAAAGCGAGGTGCTATTTTAGGTTACTTAGATGGTAAGGTATCCCAAAGGAACACATTGATTGTGGTTATAACTCAAACAGCAATGGCATATGTTGTGGCAATGGGATAAATTATGGTATTAATTTATTAACCAAGAGTAATTTGGAGATTACTAGCAATAGGTTTTGCTTACCTAGAATCTTAAAAGACTTAAGACATGCCAAAGCTGCTTAAGGATTTAGGACTTTTAGGGTCTTGGAATCGTTTCATTCATTTTTGGACCATGTTTTTCTTTTGCATGAATGAAATGTTTAATAGCTTTAATGATTGCATGTTCTCACTATTTCAAAGTTATTAAGATATGAATGGTTATTTATTGCAAATTCTTTTCAAATGTAGTAATCAAATGGCCGCAAACCAAACAAGTACTCAATCAAAGTAACCGAAATTCTGGATATAAAACTGAACCTATCAAACTTTCTTGATTGGGAGAGGAAGCTTCGGCAAGTCCTCAGGTGGAACAACACTGAATATGTTGTTGAAAATCCCATCCCCAACTATTACTCAAAGGATATGATTCTAGAAAAACACTATGCGTGGGCGAACCACATGTCGCTAGTGATGGATCTTATTCTTGGCTCAATCCCAAAGGATTGGAGTGCAAGGTTCATTGCATATGAGCCATGGGCACTCCTAAGGCATCTTAGGGATATATGTCGTGGTAGATTCCAACATGGTGGTCAACATGTCGACCAAAATGTCTTTGAATTGGTACATTCATTTGGGGGTCTAAAGCTTAATGCTCCACTGGGTTGTTTCTTTGATGTCGAAAGACAAAAGGCAAGGGAAAGGGTCATTGATCTTAAAATGATAGATGGAACACAAATTAAAGCTCATACAAAGAATATGGTTGGGCTTCTCAACCGCCTTGAGCTACTTGGTGAGCCATTCCCAGATTCTACAGCTGCGGGAATACTTTTGAATTCTCTTCACCCTGGTTATAAGAAATTCAAACCACTCTATTTCTCCAAGAAAAGGGAAAACACTGTTAGTGAGCTAATCTATTTGCTTAATCAATATGAATTGGACTTTGTAAATGATAAGCAAGCGTCACTAAAAGTAAAGACTAAGAAAATCAAGAAAAAGGTTCCGTGGAAGATCCAGACCAAGGGTGCATCTCCATCTACTCCAAAAGGACAAGTGGCGCCCTCCAAGAGGAAAATAAAGAAGGATCGTTCTCCATCTACATCGCAAATGCTTCAATTGTAATGAAATTGGTCATTACAAACGAGATTACCCTAAACAAAAGGAAGAAAAGAAAGACGGAAACGTCGCTTCTCCTTCAGGTATGTATGTTATACCTTATAATCTTGCTAATTCTACTTCTTGGGAATTAGATACTGGTTGCTGCTTACACTTATGTTCCAATTCCCAGGGACTAAGGAGAAGTAGAAAGCTTGATAAATGCGAGATGGATCTGCGCGTGGGAAATGGAGCACGGATTGCTGCATTAGCCGTAGGATCTTATTTTATTTCTTTGCCTAAAATGAAGAACAAAACACGAAGATTGAAAATTATTATTTGAGAAAGAAATTCAAATCTTTCAGAGCATTCGTTGGTGGCTGCGGCCTGCGGTGGCTGCGGCCTGCGGTGAATGCGGCGAAGAGAGAGAGGGAGCAGGGAGATGGTTTGCAGGGTGAGAGCAGGGAGGAGAGGCAGTGTTGGTTTCTTTTTTTAGTTCCTAAAGGTTAAAGGTTGCCTTTGTTTGGAATTAAAAGTTCAGATTTTAATTATTTTTTTATTTTTATTTTTTTTGTTCTTATAAGTTGCCCTTGTTTAATAAGGGCAACTTTTAATGAGCAACTTATAAGGATTTTTCCTCTAGTGTTTTCATTAAAAAATAAACTCAAGTAAAACCTCAATCCACTAATTATTATAACAACCAATAAGATTTTTTTATTTATAAAAATGAACCAATAATGAAAAAGCACAAAGATTGATAACTTAACATACTTGGGAAATTGAAAAGAAATTTAATGAGTTGAAAAAGTTGGACCAATTAAAATTAAAAGCTGGCACAAAAAATGATAGTGTAATAAGTTTATAAAAGGAAATATTCTCCCACGTAACAAACATTGTGAAACACCCTAAAAGGAATACGTAACAAACAAAAAGAAACGGAGGGAGTAATAGGTATAGATGATCTTAACAAAGCTAATTAAGATAGGTAAGTAAATGAAATATGTAATCGATTTCTCAATTATAATAAGTATGTATTGTAATAAATGTCAAGTGTCTCTACAAAATGGAGAATAACAACTATTTATAGTAGCATAGATGATACATTTTGGACCGTATCACTGTTAGACCTGCAGGGCTATTTCTTCCGTGCTAAAGGCTTTGACTTAATCGAATTACTTGGTTGCCATTTGGACTGTCGACTCACTTGTACCCAAAACGGGGGAGCCATTTTGGGCCCTCACACAACCGATTACGATTCCAATTCTAATTTCCATTAATTGATTTTTGGTCCTAGGTAATAGGTATGCATAAAAAAAAAAGAATGGATAATATAATCATCACCGGATTTCGCCGCCCAAAAAAATGGGTTGCCAAAATTGTCTTACTAGAGAGGTGTTTGAAGTAGAAAAGTAGTTGATGGTACCTAACTACAAGACCTAACTAATCAGTAATCAGTTCCCAACGCAAAGATGTTGTCTCGGAGGTCCATTGTTGGATATTCCAATTTTCGAATGTGCGCAGGATTCCTCCTCTTCCCTCGCACTTCTTCTTCTTCACCCAATTGCAAACACAGCTCTAACCATTTCTGTTGTCATCTTCAAAAACACAAACCAACTCTTCTCAACTCCTCCCATTTTCTCTCTCCTCTTACCTCCTCCTCAACTTTCTCTTCAATGGCGTCCGCCTCACACAAACCGTTGCATTATCCGCTCTCACGCCGTGACGATTCTGTCGTCGATGATTACTTCGGCGTCCAAGTCGCCGATCCTTATCGTTGGTTAACATTTCAATTTTTTCTGCAATTCTATTTTTTTTCCCGTGTAGTTTATTTCGTCGATTTCGGTTTTGAATTTGATTTACAGTGATATTTAGGGTTTTTGGATGATTTTTCAGTGAATTCGGTTTTTTTTTTTTTGGGGTGATAATTTGGGGTTTTTATTTTTTATTTTTTATAATTGTTTTTAATGATTTAGGGTTGAAGATCCGGATTCTGAAGAAACAAAGGAGTTTGTGGAGAATCAAGTGAAGCTAACTGATTCAGTGCTTGGAGAATGCGAGACAAGAGATAAGTTTAAAGAGAAGATGACTGAGCTTTTCGATTATCCGCGGTTTTATGTTCCGTTTAAGCGTTGTGATAAGTATTTCTACTTCCATAACACTGGCCTCCAACCGCAAATTGTCCTTTATGTTCAGGTTTGTAGTCTAAGAGTTCACCATTGATAAGATAATTGTATTGTATAGTGTAACATGTGTTTTATTTTCTGATTTGATGACAGCTTCTGATGTTGTAATCTCAGTTGTGTTGCTTCACATCGAAATCGGATTAGTAAACTTTGATTATCCTAGCAGGATTTCAGGCAGCGATTTATGATTTGATTTCGTGTTAGAAGGATTTGGAATAACAAATATATCAGTAATTTAAAGAAGACAATGGCCAATGTGGGGTGGGGGGGGAGGGGGCGAAGAAACATATAAATAGGTTGAAATAGTCAAACAAGATGCAAATTGTGGGGATGGAGTGTATGGTGTAGTAATGAGATGAAATCAAGAAGGATAATGCAGTTAGGAGATGGAATCAGGTAAGACAATGCAGCCAGGAGATGAATCTAGGAAGAAGTACAAATGAACTAGAATTTCAGTGGAAAGAACTAAAACAAGCTATTTGAGAAACTTCTGTTTATATTGCTTGAAAAACTATTCTCAAAGCTAATGTCTTTGGATAGGTACACGAGGACGTAGTTGTTAATTTGTTATCAATTCTCAGCTCAATGTAAATAAAACAACGTTTTGTGAAGTTGTACCAAGTTTCGTGAACGATATGCTATTCTAGTTGGTTGACCAATACCTTGCATTAATTAAGCAAAGTATGCTATACTCGTAATTTGTAAGCCTTTTATTATGTGTAGGACTTACTGGTTGTCGAGTACATGTCATGCTGCTGCAGCAACAACAACAACAACAACAAAGCCTTAGTCACAAAATGTTTAGGGGTCGGCTAACATGAATTGTCGTAGGAGATCGTCATTGTCACCAATCAAACTAGAAAGGGGTGGGAAGTTAAAGAATAAACAAGGAAGAGGGAGAAAGTTGAATTAATGAAAGTAAGGCAAATTTGCCAAAAAAGGATATTTTATAACCCAAATTTTACGAGAAAGGACCTTATATAATCTTTTTTGTAAAATCACATCTTAATGTAAATTTTTTTTTGCGAAAGATAACCTAAGGGAAGTTTTCGGCATTGACTGAGCTTTTCCGGCCAGTGACTTGCACGTGACCAGCACCTGTGGCTTAAGTTTGGCTAAAGACACTTATTTCCCGAGTCTTGAACTTTTAAACTTGATTTTTTTCGATTTTTTCAGCTTTAGGTTTTAAAGCTTAGAATTTTGGTGGAAAATTGGTTGCAGTTAGAAAAATAAAGCCACACGTGCTTTTCACGTGCAAGTCAATGGCCGAAAAAGCTCAGTCAATGCCGGAAACATCCATTTGCTTGTTTTCGCAAAAAAAAAGTTACATTAAGGTGTGTTTTCGCAAAAAAATTACATTAAAGTGTGTTTTCACAAAAAAAGTTATATAAGGTCCTTTCTCGCAAAATTTGGGTTACAAAAGTTCCTTTTTGGTAAATTTTTCAAGGGATAATAAAAATAAGTAAATTTTAAAATAAATAAGTAAAATAAGTACATTTAAAAATAATAAAATAATAATATAAAAAAATAAAAAAATAAAAAACATAAATAAATAAGTAAAAGTAAGAAGAGTCGAAATGGAAGTTGTATAAGTCAAATGAAGTCATCAATGTATATTCTATCCCTCCACTATGTTCTATCCAACGCCATGTTTTCCTCAATCCCAAGAAAGCTCATATCGTGCGCAATCACCTTCCTCCAGGTTTTCTTAGGTCTTCCCCTACCCCTTGCAATTCTATCACCTCCTTGCAACACATTTACTTAATTAAGCTACTTTGGTCGGCAATCATAATACAACCTCAATTGTTGGTTTTTTCTCCCCTTTTAGCTGATTCAGTCTTTCTCTTCTTAGAAATGGTTTTAACACATATGTTATTAATAGTTTAGTTTGAGTCAATGTTTGCATTGTTTGGAGTTCTTGGGACCTTAGTGGTTCTGAATTGAGTCTTTCTATCTAGTTAATCTTACATATACTTTTCATTACTTCTTCCAGGATAGCCTGGATGGAAAGCCAGAGGTGCTGCTTGATCCTAATCAGCTTAGTGAGGATGGAACTGTGGCTTTGAGCACTTATTCTGTAAGCGAGGATGCCAAATATTTTGCATATGGTTTGAGTACAAGTGGGAGTGACTGGGTGACAATCAAAGTAATGAGAATTCAAGATAAAGGGGCTGAACCTGACACTCTATCCTGGGTCAGTGTATAGCATTCTAATTTTCTGTAAAGAATGTCTTTCAGTACAAGCAGGCATTGTGCTTACTTGATGTGGATTTTGTTACTGCAGGTTAAGTTTAGTGGTATTACTTGGACGCATGACAATAAAGGTTTCTTCTATAGCCGCTACCCAGCACCCAAGTGAGTCATTGTTTCTTTTGGAAAGTTGCTATTGGTTCTCCCTCTATCTCAATATAAACTTCTTAATTGGGCCATTTCTCATTACACACATATTTAGGAGAGGGAATGATGGTGGGGTTTTGAGAAGTATAGGAGAATAATAATAAATAAATAAGATAATGAGTATTGTTTATTAACTTTATTTCTTCTTAGTTAAGATTAGAGAAAGGTGGAGAGAAAAATAAGAATAAAAAAGTAAAAAGGATGGAGATAGAAAAAATATTATACTCCCTCCGACCCTTAATATTTGCAACGCTTTTCTTTTCGGACCGTCCCTTAATACTTGCATCGTTTCTATAAATGGAAGTTTTTACCAAGATTATATTATTTCTCACACTTACCTACTAAAATACCTACACCCCTACTCCATACAAAAAAGTAATTAAAAATTTCATGCCCAGCACTTACCACTCCTCATCCCTTACACATTTCCCACTAACTATATTAAAAAAATACCCCACTATCAAATAACATCCATTAAATAAATAAGTCAATTCAAGTGTCTTAAACTCCGCATCGGTCAAACCGGTGCGAGTATTAAGGGACGGAGGGAGTACTAGGTTAGATCTCGTATAACACACGGATGTTACTAAAAGTTTTTTTTTTTTGTTCCAGACTAATTTATTTAAAAGAATTTTTGATAAATGTATAATAAAATAAAGTTTTATCATAAGTTGTTTAGAATAAGAGAAAATTATTATTTATTCGAATTATAAAGTGATTAGTATAATTTTAGGAGTTTAGGGTTTCGACCAAAATGCTGAAGTTGGAAAAAAAGAAGAAAAAACTTATCACGTCGTTATTAGGTACCCGTTGTTTTTAGAATTGATCGGTAACCGTAATCGTACCTGTATCCGCTATCCAAGTTTTCGGATATGATATCTGATCCAATAACCATATTGGTTTTTAAAACCCTATTTTCTAGACCGGACATCTAATCGAGTTTCGAGTAGTTTTGTTGAACCCACTTTTTAACACTTGCTTTACATTGTAATGAAAGAAAGAAAAAAAATAGTACATTCTAGTTTGGGTATGGACATATATAACAAATACTCTCTCCGTCTCAGATTAGTTGTTACACTTTCTTTTTTCCTCCGTTCCAGATTAGTTGTTACCCTTCTAAATTAGGAATGACTCCATAATTGTTATATTGTCTCTCTCTTCCCACTAACTTTTTGTCCCCACACCCTCTCTCATTCAATTAAAAAAAATACTCCACCAACTCCTATCACATCTACTTTTCCAATAAAAAACAATTGATAACCAAACAATCACTTATCACCCAAAATTTTGTACAAAGGTAAGTGTAACGAGTAATTTGGGACGGAGGGAGTAATTTATTTATTTTTTAACTATTGTAGGCTTAGAATATTATGAATTTCTTTTTAAAATATTAAAATCATAATATTTTTATACTTGCTATTAGTAACTAACTACATACTACGTACATTAGGAAAGTAATATAATAAAAATTGTAGTTTTTTCCATTCTTAGCATAAATTCTTCAAATCAGAGTTAGTATACTTCCTCTATTCTTTTTTAGTAGACACACTTTCATTTTTGGGAAAGTTCTTTTAGCACACACTTCTTATTTTGGTAAGTTTTGTAATGTAAAATTTCCTACATGGTTAGTGTGTTACATTTCTTTATCACTTTTTCCTTAATATGTGTCCAAAATAAAGTGTGTGAACTAAAAAAGAACAGAGGAAATATTATTTTAGATTCTTACCATAATAGATGAAATCGTAATTTTTTTCATATTGGAAAAATTATTTTAAATAATCCAAGCTTTCGACGATTTTCTGTTAATAATCCAACCTATGGATTATTATCTAATATTCTAACCTTTGCACCTGATTAACTTTTATCAAACCCATGTGACAGGAGACCGGCTACGAAGGTCGACCTTTAAAATTTCTTTAATTTTTTTTTCCTGCCTCCTTCCTTTCCTTCTCCCTCCTTCGGTTTTCTCATTTTCCAGCCCACAACTCTTTCACTATTTCCCCAATTCATGAACCCAGAATCAGCACCATTTTATCTTCATCATCTTCAAACATCTACAATAGTATGGACTCGTCTCTCACCGCTCCCCCCCTTCTTTCATTCTCCTCCCAAACGGTCCCAAAAAACTACTAGAGTACTAATGGACATTAGATTAATTATATAAATCAATATTGTCATATTATAGAAGTTGGGTTTGTGTATAAACATCCAATCAAGCAATGAGAGTATGAGGCACGTAATTCAGTTATAAAACCATGCTCACATTGCTCAGCCTCTTTCGAATGAAACCCCATCAGTTAACTTAAATGGTTTTCAGTTTCTCTCTCATATTGTTATTATTCATGGCCCGATTTTTCGGGTTTCACAATCTAGGTATGGTAATGCACCATTTGATGTTCATCAGCTTGTGGGTGCTCAACAATTGGATGAGAATTTCTTGAGTGATGCTAATTCGTGTTTGGAATTTGCTAGATAATTTCCCACTCTTTTATGGTTAGCAATTTTTCACATTATTGAGTTTATTTTTCCTTTATTTTCGGAGGGTTTTTTTGTGTTTTTTTCCATGGCTGGGCAGCAAGGTGAGAGGAGGAAGGAGAAAAGAAAGAAGAAAGTTAACAAGATGTAACGAAAAAAAGGGGAAAAATATAAGCTTCTTTTTTTTAAAAATAAAATAAATTATAACGAATAATTGCATGACACGTAAATAGGTTACCTGCTGTATTGGGTTTTGCGTTGGTGACCTTACGACCTGTTGGGTGCAACTAAAGTTAATGGGTGTAAACATTGGATTATTTGATAATAATCTAAAGGTTGGATTGTTAACAGAAAATCGCTGAAAAGTTGGATTATTTAAAATAATTTTTCCTCTCATATATAGTCTATTATATAGAAGGAAAGAAAAAGAAAAACATTAAGGAAATTAGAGATTTTTGTTGTGAGGTAATAAGAAAACTGAGAGTTTTACTAACAGATAGAAGTTTTACAAAACTCTGATGTATTACTCGAATGAGTTGCTTCATGAATGAGAGAATTACATCTATTTATAGTGGTGAAAAACCACTATTGATTGTCAACTCTATTACTAGGTAAATAGACTAGGTGGTAGAAAAAAGCTTCTTGCATTAAATGGTGTTTTGGACATTCATACACCATATTTGACTCATAACACTCCCCCTTGAATGTCCATCTCGGGATGAGTATTAGTTGTCCTATTAAAACCTTGCTAGGTAAAACCTAGTGGCTTAAAGACCATAACTAGTGAAAAATACAACTTTTGTGATTATAGGCTTTCGTATACTGCCTCATTAAAAACCTTGTCAGGAAAAACCAGTGGGATAAAAACCTGATCGAAGGGAAAAAGAGTGCAGTGCATATAGTACTCCCCCTCAATTTAGTATAGCTCACGAAGACGACGCATTCCAAGTTTGTGTACCAACTGTTCAAACCTCTTTGAAGGAAGAGATTTGTTTATCTGCAAGATTGTCGCACGATGATCGTAAACATATATCTCCAAAATTGTTCATGAAGCAACTCATCCGGGTAATACATCAGAGTTTTGTAAAACTTCTATCTGTTAGTAAAACTCTCAGTTTTCGTATTACCTCACAACACGTTATCAACACCAATTTTTTTTCATCAGGTACCTGTTACTCAAATTTAGAAAAAGTGTTACATGTTCTTAAGAAAATGTTTTTGAGGAGTATGCTCTATAGTTGCCCATATTTGGGATCCTCTATATCAGAAACTCTAATCACTCGTTTCAATCATAAAAGGAGAGTTCACATTACTATCGGTCTTATGATCAACTTGGTAAAAGGAAAAATTGGTTGTGTACTATATTTAAGGCACTTGGTTGTTTTTCTTGTTCATGCATTCTTACGTACTACCTGCATGCATAGTAATATTAGCCATGCATTATCATTACATATACATACTATTCCTTTGCATGCCTACATGCATATAGGTAGACTAGACTTAAAATAAAATAATTTTTTTTTGGTAAAAACAATGTAGCCTTTATTTTCAGCTACATCTTTATTTTTGTTTTTCGAACCCACGATCTCTTAAACATACTAGGGTTCTCGGACCATTACGGCTTGCATCCCAGGGGATATCTTTTTACAATTTTAAATCTGTATATCCATTATTTCTTTTCAAATCCACACTGACATTTTTTTTTGGTAGTAAGTAATAAAATTATTAACCTCTTCAGACTATAATATACCAGTTTATTGTAACAAATTGTATAATGCAATCATGATTTATCCCCTATAAAAGGGGGAATACCCGTCCCATTTTCACCACACAACATCTTATCTCCTTCTTACCTTTTATCCAAAATCACACAATTTTTTCCTCTAATTTTCCCAACCCTCCACACGTCTTCACCTTCGAGGAAGATTTAAGAAAATTAAAACAATATTTTGTTTTAATGATGGCCTTAGTAGTCCTTCTTATGGCATTAATGATTTTCATAATTTTCAACAAATGAAGATCTCCATTTTTTTGTTTATTTTCCGGCAAGTAAGAACAAAATGCATAATTTTTGTAGTACTTCATTTTCCATTTTGATGTATTTATTGCATTTTGTTGCATTTTAATTTTAATTTTTTTTTTTAACCATATGTATAATATTATTATTAATGTTATCATTATTTTCGCTTTTAATTAACGTTATTATCATGACTTATTTGATTTATTCATGTGTGATTCATAATAATAAACTAAGGGGGAGAAGAAAACATAAAATTTTAATAGTTAATTATTATGAATATGATTAATCAATTATAATGTTGATTACTAAGTTTAATGATTATTTGATTGTAGTTAAAATGGGAGATTTGATGAAAAGACAATTTAATGTGCTAGACTTGTCTGGGCACAATTTTCTGGAATGGACTGTTGATGCACAGATGAGCTTGAAGGCCCAAGGACTGGATCATACCATAAAAGATATAATGGTTCCAGGCACCACAGAAATCAAAACTGCCACCGAGCAGGAAAAGGCCAAAGCTACCGTTCTCATAAGGCATCATTTACATGATAGCCTGAAAACTGAATATCTGATGGTGGAGAATCCCAAAGAGTTGTGGGATAGCCTTAAAGAAAGATATGGACACCATAAAAGGGTGCTCCTGCCAAAGGCTCAATTTGACTGGACCAATCTGAGGTTCCAGGATTTTAAATGTGTTGGTGAATATAATTCTACGTTATTCAAAATTGTATCATTGCTGAGATACTATGATCAAGCGGTCACATAAGATCAAATGATAGAGAAAACCCTCTCCACCTTTCATGCGAATAATATTTTATTGCAACAGCAATACCGAGAGAGAGGCTTTAAGAGATATTCTGAGCTGATTTCTCTATTATTGGATGCTGAACAGAATAACGGTCTTCTGTTAAAGAACCATAATCTTAGACCAACTGGGTCTATGACATTCAATAAAGCGAATGCCGTTGAAAGCTCAAACCCACTTGAGGCAAATGTTGCCCATAGAGGTGGACGTGGAAGATTTAACCACCGCGGTAGAGGACGCGGAAACCGACGTGGTCGTGGTCATGGCACGGGTTATCTGGGCCCTAGAAATAATAATCACAAAGGGCATCAACAAGGAAATCAAAAGCACACCCCCTCAAAAGAGAAAGACACATGTTTTAGATGTGGCATGACTGGCCATTGGGGGAAAACATGCCGTACTGCAAAACATTTGGTAGATCTGTACCAAACCTCCATAAAAGGCAAAGGAAAAGTTGCCGAGGCAAATCATGTAGATGAGGAAAATCCCTCAGGGCCAAGCTTTGATGTATTTGATTTCTTCAATGATAACCCTGACAATGGCAATGATCTGATATTTGGGGATAATAGTAACATATAAATACCCCATCTAAACTATGTCATGTATCGTTTTTATGTATTTTTCTTATGTATTTTTCGATTACCTTGTTATGAATTTCTAATTTTCATGAATAAAGTATTTTGTTATAATCGTTTCTCTAAACTAATTGCATATTTATTTATGAAGATATGAATCTACCTGAAGTTGGTTCCAAGTACCAATGTCTTCTGGACAATGCAGCAACACATACTATCTTAAAAGATAGGAATTATTTTTCAAAACTAACAATGTACCAAGCAAATGTCAATACAACTTTCGGGACAACAAAGGTAATAGAAGGATCTGGAAAAGCATGCATTGTGCTCACAAATGGAACAAAATTGATTATTAATGACGTTTTATATTTGAGTAAATCTCGAAGAAATCTCTTAAGTTTCAAAGATGTGCGTCAAAATTGATATCATCTAGAAACAATGACAGTGGATCTAAAAAAGAATATTTATGCCTCACGGCAGAAAAATGTGGCAAGAAACATATTTATGAGAAATTGCCAGCATACTCTTTAGGGCTATATCGTATGGATATACGGCCAATTGAAATAAATATGATATCTAACAAGAAGTTAGATGACAAGAATTTGCTCACATTATGGCATGACCGTTTCGGTCATCCTGGAACAAGAATGATGCACAAGATTGTAGCAAATTCAATCGGGCATTCAATAAGGAATGTTAAAATACCCCGATCAAATGAACTGACATGCTTTGCATGCTCTCTTGGCAAACTGATTATAAGGCCATCCAAAAACAAAATCGCTGTTGAATCTCCATCATTTTTAGAAAGAATTCAGGGAGATATCTGCGGGCCAATTAATCCTGCAAGTGGACCATTCCGATATTTTATGGTATTGATCGATGCTTCAACACGATGGTCACATGTGAGTCTCTTGTCAAGTAGAAATGTTGCATTTGCAATTCTATTTGCCCAGATCACCAAATTACGAAATCAATTCCCAGACCACACAATAAAGAAAATAAGACTCGACAATGCTGGGGAATTTACATCCCAAAATTTTAACGATTATTGCATGTCGATTGGAATTGTTGTTGAACATCCAGTGGCTCATGTACATACACAAAAAATGGTCTCGCTGAGTCACTGATCAAGAGGCTACAATGGATTGCAAGACCATTGTTAATGCGATCAAAATTACCATCATCTGCTTGGGGCCATGCTATTTTACACGCGGCAGCGTTAATAAGATTGAGACCGACAGCTTATCATGAGTTCTCACCTCTACAGTTGGTATATGGCCGAGAACCAAATGTCTCACATCTAAAAATATTTGGTTGTGCCGTGTATGTTCCCATTGCTCCACCCCAACGCACAAAAATGGGTCCACAAAGAAGGCTGAGAATTTATGTTGGGTATGAGTCCCCATCCATAATTAGATACCTTGAGCCAATGACTGGCGATTTATTTAAGGCAAGGTTTGCTGACTGTCATTTTAATGAGTCAGTATTCCCAGCCTTAGGGGGAGAGAAAGTGGACCCACGGAAAAAGGAGATTGAAATCAATGGAATGCAACACAACTGTCAATATTTGTTCCACGAACAAATTCATGTGAACAAGAAGTCGAGAAAATTATTCATTTACAAAGTGTTACAAATCAATTGCCTGATGCATTCACGGACACAAAGAAGGCGACAAAGTCACATATACCAGCAGAGAATGCACCTGCACGCATTGAAATTCCCACTGATAATAAGGCCATTGAAAATGAGTCTATGGCACGACGAAAACGTGGAAGGCCATTTGGTTCAAAAGATTCTAAGCCAAGAAAAGTAAAGAGGCCCGATGGAGTAACAAATGAAATCAATATTGATCCTCCAAAAGAAGGTCATGAAAGACCAGATGAAGAGGAAAATAAAGATAGAGATGATCCTCCTAAAGAGGAGGAAGAAAATCATAAAAAAGTCGACAACGATGAAATTTCAATTAACTATGTTTCAACCAAGAAACATTATAACCGTAAAAATGTTATCGTTGATCAAATATTTTCTTACTCGATTGCAATTGAATTGATATCTGATAATGATGACCCTGAACCAAAAACAGTGGATGAATGTCGTCGCAGACATGATTGGCCAAAATGGAAAGAGGCAATTCAGGCAGAACTAAAATCCCTTGAATAACGAGAAGTTTTTGGGAAAATATCCACTACACCAAAGGGTGTAAAACCTGTCGGACACAAATGGGTATTCGTGAGAAAAAGAAATGAGAACAATAAGGTCACAAGATACAAGGCAAGGCTAGTTGCCCAAGGTTTTTCTCAAAAAGCAGGGATTGATTATGAAGAGACATATTCTCTAGTAGTTGACGCAACTACACTAAGAGTTCTGGTAAGTTTGACAGTTCGAAAGAACTGCAAATGCGATTAATGGACGTTGTGACCGCACATTTGTATGGGTCACTTGATGCAGACATTTATATGAAAGTCCCTGAAGGACTAAAATTACCAGAAAACCACAAGCATAAAGAAATGTTTTCTATAAAGGTGAGAAGGTCACTTTATGGGCTAAAACAATCTGGAAGGATGTGGTACAATCGTCTTAGTGAATACCTTGTGAAAGAAGGATTCAAAAACAACCAAATCAGTCCTTGTGTTTTCATTAAGCGATCCCAGTCAGGATTCGCTATCATTGCAGTATATGTGGATGATCTAAATATTATTGGAACTCCAAGAGAGCTTGAGCAAACTGCAAAATACTTGATGAAAGAATTTAAGATGAAAGATCTTGGAAAAACCAGATTTTGTCTTGGACTACAAATTGAACACTTGAAAGAAGGAATTTTTGTCCATCAATCAAATTACACAGAAAGGATTTTGAAACGCTTTTACATGGACAAAGCACATCCAATGAATTCCCCTATGGTCGTTCGATCTTTGAATATGAAAGATGACCCATTCAGACCTCGAGATGAAAATGAAGAAATTTTTATTCCTGAAGTACCTTACCTAAGTGCAATTGACGCTTTAATGTATTTAGCTAATAATACTAGACCCGATATTGCTTTTTCCGTGAACTTGTTATCCAGGTATAGCAATTCGCCAACAAAGAGACATTGAAATGGAATAAGACATTTATTCTGTTATCTACGAGGAAAACCGGATCTTGGTCTACTCTACCAACCAAGAAAAGATACTACTCTTATTGGATATGCAGATGCCGGATACTTGTCGGATCCACAAAAGGCCAAATCACAAATTGGATATTTGACTCATAACAATTTTAAATTTTTTGTAACTGAAATAAATATTTTTAAATAAAAATTAAGGACGCATGTCATTCTTGGTGTCTTTTAGTATATAGTTATTGATCTAGTGAACCCCTCAGCCAAGGGGATAATGGAAAGTTTAGTGTGGGAAAGTATATAGCGAGAAATAGGGAGTTTATTACTGGACGAAGGGAGTACATCTGAAACATAAAGTCATAGAGGGTCCGGACTCTATCTGAAGTGTAACATCTTGATTTTAACATTTTGAGACAAGAAACTGTTTTTGAATCAGTTGGAATTGTTTTTGGATCAGTTGGAATTGTTTTTGGATCAGTTGGCTTCATGGCTGAGATTACTCAGAGAATCTAGAATAAGTTTTAGATCATGTTAATCTTGCTATTATTTAGGCAGTCATCACAAATGGCCGTGAAATTCTTTGTAAAGACAGGGGCTTAGGGCTATCCTAGTGTAGGACTTATCCAGCCAAGGGAGAATCTTAACGGCTCGTTTGGTAGCCGGTCATAAATGATGTCAATGAGAACAAATTTGTATGTAAATTTGTAAGGAAAATCAATATACATTCCCATGGCAATGCTACTTCACTCAGAATTATCTATGTTTTTCTTCATAAATTTCCATTACCATCTATTACCATTTGGGGAGTGGTATTGGATGAGAATGCAAATTTATGAAGAAAAACACAAAGTTTGAGATAATGTTTCATTACCATGGACATCATGATGTTCTTTTTCTTGCCAACTAACACTTAGATTTATTCCCATTCCCATCATTTATTATCAGCTACCAAACGGGCGTAAGGGGTTTAATTTTCCGCAGTTTCCATATAAAATCTTTCCCTCTGATTAGAAATGACAATCATGCATACTGTTTGGGATGTCCAAACAACATTGTCATGTTTCTCAAATTGCCTTTACTTAATAAGTGATGGGATATGTTACAGAGATGTTTCATTTCATGTAAAGTACCCGTTTTGGATTATCGAAGACTTCAACATGGGTAAAGACGTTTCAACATTCAACACTTTATTTTGGACCAAAACTATGGAAACTTTTAAGTCAACAATTATTTAGGTAACCCTGAGGTGTTGCAAAATATTTAAACTTTTATTTTTTAATATAACTGAGATAACTATGAGGTGATGATTTTTTTATCCCAAATGTCCTTAATGATGGCGGAAGTGCAACAACAACAGAAAAACTAAACTATATATTTAATGCCAAAATCCAATACCGAAAATCTCATAATCTCAAAGAGTTCCAAAATCCAATACTGAATATAACCAACGTCGCAACTTTCCGCCACAGTTTGCTGCTTCCTAACTACCCAAGCCTGTGTGTCTCTATCACACTTTCCTTTGGACCCTTTCTCTCTGCCCTTTCCCTATCCTACCACCTCCTTGAACCACCACTTCCTCTCTCCCCTCAACCTAACCCCTCCACACCATGATACCAGTCCATTTAGCTCTCTGCCCACTTTGGTAAAATTTAGGCATACCAACTTCCATTTTTTTGACAGTCATGCCTTCAAAGGCACAACCGCACATCATAATTTTAACTTCAATGATTGTTGGGATCAATAAGAATTTATTCTCATCAAATTCCTTTTTTGTAGGCTCATTGGAATTATATATTCTATTTGAAATTTGGAAAACGGCACTAAATGGACCGTTAAAAAAATGAAGAAAATTGGATATAAAATGGAAGAATTACCGATTTGTAGAAGATGGTGGAATTGGAATATTAGAAAAGGAAAAAGGAGAAATGGTCAATGCCTCCAAGTTATTGGTGTTCGAAAATAGAGTTGTAAAATGAGAGGAGAGGGTTATGAGGAGGGCGAGAGTGGTGATAGCAAGTTGCAAGGATGGTGGGGATGGCAGAGCCGTACAGGGGAGATAGGTCGGAGGGTAAAGGAGAGAGTTTGGACGAAAGAGAACTAAGACAGAGAAGGGAATCTGGAGAGCCTGGAAAATGACTAGAAGACCTTCTCGGCTTCTCTTAGGGAATTCCCTCTCTCTGCCCTTTACAATTGTAGTGGTGGGTGGGGGCGAAGGGGGGGGGGGGGGGGGGGGGGGGGGGGGAAGGGGGCAGTTGGCAGGGTAAGGTTGACTTATTTTTCTTTTATTTGAAACACTAACCATGTAATTCCGTTATCATTTTTCTTTCATCGTATAACCTTAGAGATATGTTATCATTTTTCTTTCATCGTATAACTTTGAATCTCTGGTGCAGTGAAGGGCAAACATCAGATGCTGGAACCGAGACAAATTCTAACCTTAACCAAGAGCTGTGCTATCATGTTCTTGGAACTGACCAGTCTGAGGATATTGTGTGTTGGAGAGACCCTGAGAACCCGAAACACTTATTTGGGGCCGAAGTGACAGATGATGGAAAGGTAATTGCTGCTCTATGACAACTTAGCACTATCTTTGTACTTACTCTTTTTTGTTACAATATGCAAATAACTTGAAATAACCCGCTTCTTGCGGGAGCCTCTTTGAGGCAATGGGGTAATCATAATGACAATAATAATGATGCAAATAGCTTGAGATATCAGGTATTTTGCATTTGGATATCATCGATACATTTGTTTTGGAAATGTTCAACTTTTGATCACGTCTTCTTTCTCTTCTTTCAGTATCTTCTTCTATCTACTTCAGAGAGCTGTGAAGTAGTGAATAAATTGTACTATTTAGATTTAACAACACTGCCTGATGGGATTGATGGTTTTCGTGAGGGAAAAGACTTGCTCCCTTTCACAAAGCTCATTGATACGTTCGATGCGGCTTACAACACTGTTGCTAATGATGATACAGTATTTATTTTTCGAACTAATAAGGAGGCTCCGAGGTATAAGTTAGTTCGCGTTGATTTGAAGGCCCCGGGAGTATGGACTGATGTCATTCCGCAGTCTGAGAAGGATGTGCTTGAATCAGCCTGGGCTGTCAATGGAAACCATCTTCTTGTCTGTTACTTAACTGATGTGAAGCATGTCCTTGAGGTTAGAGATCTTCAAACCGGTTCTCTATTGCATAACTTACCCTTTGACATTGGATCAGTCGATGACATCTCTGCAAGGAGAAAAGACAGTGTGGTGTTTTTTAGGATTACAAGCTTCCTGTCTCCAGGCATAATTTACCATTGTGACTTAAAATCTGATGTTCCAGAATTGAAGATATTCAGAGAAATTGTTGTCCCTAAATTTGATCGTGATGAGTTTCAGGTTGATCAGGTATATTCTCTTACTCCTGTTGTCTGTATATTACGGAGTATATTTTTTGATCATGTTAAGTAATGTTAAGCCGTTCTCTGTTTGTTTCTTCTTTTGTTGTGCTTGCTTTTTCTCACGACTTTGGCGTTTCCAATTAGTTTTGAAATATTGTCAGTCATGTACATGCTTTGTAAGTTTAAGACAACAGAGATAATATACCTTGATGTGAAGTTCGTTATGTATATGTCTGTCTAAATCTATTGTGACACCTGATCTTATTTATGATCAAGGAGTTCTCTGAATCAAAGCTGAAAACATATGATAAAGTGATTTTAAAAATGACTCTAGACAATAGGGCACTAATGTGTGCAAGTCATTGCTAAATGTTGTCCCTGAGTTCATTGCTAATTAGTAACTTGCTTCTTTCATGTACCACCTCTGTAGACGAGAAATGTGAAAGAAAAAGAGCCAACTGTATATCACAGCACGTTTTGGAATCAAATGAATCTTTGTAGTTTGTTGGACGGTTCAGCCAAATGAATTGTTGAATAGAATAGAGATCAACAAACGTAACATATCTTCACATATATGGAGTATGTCTTTGTTTCTACTTTATGAATATGATGATTTTGGGTATTTTCTTATAGAGCATGTGTTTTTATATATTAGGAGTATTTCTTTCCTTTCTAGAATCATAACCCCAATTAGTAAAGGAACTTGAGGAACTTCCTAGTTACTAACTTTCTTGCTGATTTGTTTTGTTTTTATAGTGTCTAAGAAATAGAATCGTGTTGACTGTCGAAGTATCAACTAGAAGTTTGATTAAAAAAAAAACAATCTTTTGAACAAGTTTCTCCTTTTTTCCTGGGCGGGAATCTCTTTCATGCGATGTATTTGAATGTCAATTTCATTAGATATACGTGATGTCAAATTTCTGTATTTTTTGGTGGTGTATTTTTTTTCATTATACTTCGTCCTTTGACTGTATTCATGTTCAAATTCTGGAAATATAAATCAGTCTGCAGATGAGTAACTGTGAATACTGTGTTGGAAGTGGTAGCCTTTGTTTGTAAAATGTTCAAAATCTATAAACTTCCAGAATTGTGTGCCCCCTATGTCAATTTTTTAAAAACTATTTAATGGTTTTTCTAGTTTGCTGTCACCTTTTATCCTCTATCAATACATGCTGTTCCTGCCACCCTCACCCCCCTCTTTGGGTGTGTGACTGTGTGAATGGTGTGTTTAGGACTTTAGGTGCACAAGGTTTCTGTTTCACTATTTTCATCTTCTTTCCCATCTGCCATCAGGTTTTTGTTTCCAGTAAAGATGGTACTAAGGTACCAATGTTCATAGTTGCAAGAAAGGGAATTGTTTTGGATGGATCACATCCATGTTTATTATACGGTTATGGTGGATTTAACATAAGCATCACACCATCCTTTGGTGTCAGTCGCATTGTTCTCTTAAAGCACCTTGGTGCCGTTTTTTGCATTGCTAATATCCGTGGTGGTGGTGAATATGGAGAAGAATGGCATAAGGCAGGATCCATCTCAAAGAAGCAGAACTGCTTTGATGACTTCATTTCTGCTGGTGAGTTTCTTGTTTCCAATGGTTATACCCAGCCAAAAAAGCTGTGTATAGAAGGTGGAAGTAATGGTGGGCTTCTTGTTGGTGCTTGTATTAATCAGGTATCTGCTAGCGTCTTGCACTTCTATTTTATTTCGAATATTTCACCCCTAGAAGTTATTAACTCATAGCATTCTCCTATGGTCGTTGTGGATGTAGAGACCTGACATCTTTGGTTGTGCTCTGGCTCATGTTGGTGTTATGGACATGCTTCGATTCCATAAATTTACTATTGGTGAGGAAGCATTGTTGTAGTAGAAGTGGTTCTTTCTTACAATTGGTATACTTTGCTGATACATAATTCTTTTTCCAGGTCATGCCTGGACATCGGATTATGGTTCCTCTGATAAAGAAGATGAATTCCACTGGCTAATAAAGTAAGTAATATCATATCTTCAAGATTGGTTGTTGAGTGTATAAATATTATGCTCTAGTTTTGAAACTACTCAAATTTACAAGGTACTGAATACTTTGTCGTGTACTGCTTGTTCTATTTTTATGAAATTTGAGAAACTTACCTCTTACACCTTTGATTTTGCAAAGAAAATATGTTTTTTGTTGCTAATCTCTTTGCTCATAATCTTTACCTTGGTGTAGTTTGCCTTTGTTTAATTTATGCAAAAGCTAAAACATCCTCGTACACACTATAGAACAGCAAGAACAATATTAGAGCCTTAATCCCAAAAGGTTAGGCTCAGTTATGGATCTAGATGTCATTACTCTTATTTGCCTATGTGAATCTTTCTCCTCCACAAACTCTATCCAATGCGAGTGTGTGATGATGTGTCCCTTCTCCAATGTAATTATTCCAGTATTTCAGCTTCTAAATCTATATGCGTGATGATTTGCATAAAGTCTTGCAAGAATTTTAGGCTTTTTAAGTGATACTCCCATTGAATATGTTAGATGATTTCAACATGTCGTGTCCAACATGGCAAGCGTACTAGGTGACTCTGTCAAAATAAGGAACAATATTATGTAGTGCTTTTTTTGGCAGAGAGCCAGAGAGTACATATATGTTAGGTGATACTCACCTGTTTCTATATTCAGCGGTTCAGCAATAGTACTTGAGTTTCTCTGTAAAAAAATTGTCATTATTCAGTCCATGTAATCTGTTAATACAAGGAGACCATGGTTGATAAAAAGGATCGTCCTAGAGGGGCCGCTCTGACGAAGAAAGTGCAACGCTCATCAGTGGATTCAACTATTCACCCAATGTGTTTACAATGTTGTACGGGAAACTCTCTTTTCCAGTAGATGGCTGTCCTTGGATGCTGAAGATTGATATTTGAACATTTGATGACTCAGATCCACTTCTTTTTCCTTTAAGTTTCCTACACTGAGTATAGAGTGTTCTTGCTTACAGGTACTCGCCTCTACACAATGTTAGGAGACCATGGGAGCTATCATCTGATCGAACTGCACAGTACCCATCTACCATGTTATTGACAGCTGACCATGATGACCGTGTGGTGCCTTTGCACTCACTTAAATTTCTGGCTGTAAGTTCTCTTGAACTATTACTTCGTACTTGCAACTACTATTACATGAAAGTAAACGTTAGTGCATCAACTCGTTCACATCAACACTGCTTCACTGCATGCTTTTTCTTGTCACTAATTGATATCATGCAAAATGCCTTTCCTTTCCTAAAATATGTATTATATTGCAGACATTGCAACATGTTCTTTGCACAAGCTTGGAGAATAGCCCTCAAAAGAATCCAATTGTTGGTAGAATTGAGTGCAAGGCTGGTCATGGAGCAGGACGCCCAACTCAAAAGATGGTTGGTACCCTTTAATGTGATTTCTTATTGAAAACGTCAGGTATAACCTAACCTATGCTTTGCAACCTTTTGTAGATTGATGAGGCAGCAGATCGTTATGGCTTTATGGCTAAGATGGTAAATGCTTCGTGGACTGACTAAAAATTGCTACTCAAAAGTGAAGGCGTGATTCTGAGTCAGTACCAGGTACTAGTTGGTGCTTGCATAAATCAGGTACTCAGTTTTACCTAATAGTATACTTCGTATAATATATGAAACTCTTTTTCAAAACTATATTACTCGTAAATTGGGAGTAATTAATAACTAATAGCCTGTTTTTCCTAATATAATTGAGGTAGAGTCCAGATCTTTTCGGTTGTGGTTTGGCTCATGTTGGTGTCATGAACATGCTTCGATTTCACAAATTTACTATAGGTAAGTTGTCAATTGAAGTCAATACACTTGATTTCTCAAAATATGTTTATACTGATCAATGTTCCATGTATATAGGGCATGCTTGGACTGCGAATTTTGGTTGTTCAGATAAAGAGGAAGATTTTAAGTCGATAATTGAGTTATTAACCATCTGAACTTAAGTACTGTAATAACTACTACTTAGTTAGAAATGGATTGATTTGAGATGATCAATGTTGATCGAATTGGGAATCAGTTCTCAGTACCTGATTTTTATTGATCTGAACTGTTTCTTTTAGCTATGATAGAAACCTTTTGACACTGTTTTGGCTGAAATGAATATGCTTTAGATATTCACCGCCTCATAATGTTAGAAGGCCATGGGAAAACTCTTTTGGGAGATACATACAGTATCCGGCAACCATGATACTGACGGCTGATCATGATGACCGCGTTTTACCATTGCACTCGCTTAAGTTGCTAGCAGTAAGTATATGCTTACTTGTATCCTTAGGGTGCTGGCCTCTTAATTCATTTAAAACCTCTGCTTGGAAGAGTTTCTCAATAGTTAAATTTCTTATTCGATCTCTTGTTAATAATGCAGACTGCAATATACACTTTGTACAAGCGTAAGAAGGAGTCCGCATATTAATATTATTGTGGGGCGGATTAAATGCAAGGCTGACTTTGGATGTGAAAGGAGGTAAGCATCAAATTGTATAATTTCTCCACTTAAATTCCTTAAAACATTATAACTTCAATAAAGTGTTAGAAATGATTAATCTTTGAATTGGAAATGATCTCCATTATCTCCTATATTGCACAAAACTCTCATAGATGTTGGATATTTTATTTCTAGAAGCTTAAAAAGCTAAGTAAACTTAGGGTGTTACCTCTTGTGTAATCTATACTGATATTAAAAACCGTTGTTAAGAATGCAAGATTTGAGCCTATAGCCCTTTTAAGTTTGTGTTTCAACATGAAAGACTTGAGCGTTGAGCTACATCATTTTATATGTTCATGATACATAAAAGATCAGATGACTAACTCATATTTGTTGCAGATTGATATGATGAAGCTGCTGACAGGTATAGTTTCATCGTTAAGACGTTGGATGCTGCACGGAATGACTAGTTTTATGTCCCTCAACATTGACTAGCAAATTTAAATATTATCTTGAGTTCGAGTGGGAATCATTCAACACTTCTAGCTACTTCGCCTATGGTCACGTGTCACTATAACGGTTCCTTCTGATCCTAGAATAGAAAACGCTGGGAGAATGGATAGGTGATTACATGAAGCTAAAAGGTGGTTCCAAAGAAAGAGGAGATGTCGATCTACAACTACAGTTTCGCCTTACTTTAAATAGATTTTTGTACATAACTTATTTATCACGTTCGTCAGTGGATTCAGGGTCTGTTTCAGTGAATATCCTCTTTTCTGCACCATAAGTCAGTTTGCGATATTTTGACATTCACAATTGTTAATCTTAATTGTCAGTATATTTAATCATAAATTTATAAGAATTATTAAAAGTTTATATTTTGAAAATATACATGGATAGTTTAAATTCAACAACGTTTGTACGTAGTTTATACATATGATAAAAGAAATCATGGTCAAAGTTACAATATAGATAGCGTAGAAGTCAAAATAGCATGTGTTGCTAATGAAAGAAAAGGGAGAAAGTATGAGTGTGTGGACATTTTGGGTGTCTTTTAATTAGACAAACAATAAAGATTGCGATGAAACAATCTTTGAGCAACATGATAGGGCCTATTGCAATGATGAATGGAGAACTTGTTTTCGATCTTCCTCTCTGATCATGGCCTAATAATGATTGATCTTAGCCCTAAGACCCGTGGTCTAAAAAGACCATATAGGTTGGAAGCTTGGGCCTTGATTATGGACCCGCTGGTTTGAATTAATGAGGAGGAATGAATGGAAAAAAAGAAATGCAGGGGTCCAAACTTTTCGTTATTCAACAAAAACTCCAACATGTTAGAACAAGGATGTGTGCGTGGGGTATGGTCGTATGGAGTATAAGAGAATACAAGTATTTCAAGAAAAGGTTGGGGGACATCCAAGAAGATATTTCAACTATTAAAGAGGCTCTCCAAGCAATTTCGGCAAATGTTCAATGGTTTTATTAGAAACAAAGGTCGAGATCAAAATGGGACGCTATCGCGGACCAAGTCGTCACCAACTTCTTCTTCAAGTCTACCGATGAACGGAAGGCCTGCAACATTATAGGTGCTAATTCAAAAAGATGAAGAAAAGTGGATCGCGGATCAGCGTGAACTAAAAGGTAGACTTTTTGGATTTCTTCAAAAATACTTATGCAGTATCATGGAAAAATGGATGACCTCTTTTCTGAAGGAAATAATATCTTTGGTCAAAGTTTGCATTTAATGCTAAGTCTAATAAATGCAGTTCAGTAATAATTAAGCAAGTTGATTATTCAGTGACATCATGTGATCTGAATGCTTAGCTAGACATCGCTTCAGTTCAAGTTGAATTAATAATATTAATGCCACAACTTACTCTTGATTGAACACGTATGGTCACACGAATAGTATGTGAACAGATCAAGTATTTAGGTGAATATTATATTCAGTAAATACTCTAATTATGGATATTCGGAAATGATGTATGTTGGTTTCAGTGGGAGCTGAAAAACCATTAAAAGTCAAAGAAAGAATATTTTCCTGAAATGAAGACATTACCGGAAACGGAAATATGGACCATTACGGAAATATAAATATTACCGAAGTCGAAGATATTGCCGGAAACGGAAATATGGTTCGTATCAGAAATAGAAATATTGTCGGAAACGGAAATACTATCAAAATTGGAAATATTACGAAATCGGAAATATTGTCGGAATCGGAAATATTACCGGGAACGGAAAATATTGTTCGAGTCGGAAATAAGATCGGAAAAACAAATCGGAAGCTCGACGAGCGACATGCCAGCTTAAGGCCAACCCATCACTCGACAAGCCAGCCCGCAAGCACATCGAAGCACGCCAGGTAGCAAGGCCCAGCGCACATCGAATTGAAGCACGCCAGGCAACAAGGCCCAGTGTGCTTAGTTAGCACGCCAAGTCCAGCGCACAGCTTGCACACGGCTGGAGCTGGCCAGCGCTGCTAGACTGACGCACACAACAAGCCCACAAGGAATTGCTTGTGCACCAAGGTGGCCGGCCAAGCCTAGGGTTTTGTGGTTTTGGGAAATTTCTCAAAACTGCCTAATTTGTTTTAGGGTTTTTCCTATTTCCTATAAATCGATGGCCTATGGTCATGAATTATATATATCAATACAACATACTTTTCTTATCACAGAAAGTGAGAACTCGAATTCATAAACCTTAGTGTATATCCTAGTTGGTACGACCTAAGGCGGATCCGAACGTGCTGTGGGCTTTCTACGGAGGAACGACGTTTGGCGTTCTAACTTGTTCTTGTTCGTTTCATGAGCAGGTAGGGAAGACACGCATCACAAAGTATGTATACTAAATTATGTTAATTTATTATGTGCATTTGATTTAGATTCTGGCAATTATGGTTTTTTGCATGACATTGGATTGTTCATAACCTAACAGTGGTATCACAATCTCTAATTAATTGAATAATCAATTATAGTTTACATGGATTAAATTTTATAAATTTGCAAGGAATTAAAGGGGTGAATTAATGCCGTGGTAATTACTTTCAAATTCATGCGATTATTTAATTATATGTTCATAGGATTTTCGGCAGTTTTGTCAATTCTAATCGGAATATTATGATTTTATAGTGAATTCTGCATGTAAACGAAGTTTTAAAATTTTGACAAGATTTGTATTTTTCGGCCGAACCCAAAATTCCCAAATTCGATGCCAAACTATGACTTTTCATAGGTTTTAGTTTTTCGAACGCAAATTATAATTTGTTAATGGTGTTAAAATTAATATTTGCGAATCTTGTTTAATAATCTTGAATTAATAAATGACCTACTGCATATGATTAAAAATTTCAAGATTTAAATTCATTAATTATGCTACCTAATTTGAAATTATAACTAATTTGTTGAATTTTCAAATAATATGGAATTTGATTTCATTTTTCATAATTAATTGATAATTTAATTGGGATCTCATGATTAAAAGACCACATAAAATTTGTAAAACTTTGAATCTTTAAAATTTTAAGAACCCTAATTTTAATCCTTAAAGTTTGTGGAATTTTATTTTAATTTATAAATTTTCGATTAATCGCCTAAATGATTATGAAATTAATATGATTTATTAATTTGTCATAAAATTTTGAAAATTATCAAATTTTGATTTTATAAAATCGTTCACAAACTTGCACGTACTAAGCAATGAAAAGCCTAGTGTAACCCTTAAGGGTGTTGCAATGGTGCAACATGCGACGACGAGCAAGGGAGCTCGTCGCCCATGTGGTGATGCTGCAGTGAGCAATGCACAAGCGTGCACGCGGTGTGCGAGCTATGGCATGTGCGATATGTGTGCGGTGTGCGAGTAAAGCGAGGGCGAGAGAGAAAGCAAAGCAACACTTGGTGTAACACCCTAATAATTCTTTCCCTATATAAAACTATTTTCCAACTTAAAATAATGAATTATCAAAGTATTACCGCCACTGTGATAACGGCTAAGGCTAGTACCAGAATTACGCAGCGAAATTAACTAACTTTTAAAACAATAAATAATAGTTAATGGTCTTACTACAAGTTGGAACCGTAACGGCCCACCAAAATACTTTACATCAAAATCCATTAACTAACTTGAAATCATTATAATCTAGACTAAATAAAATAAATAGTTTTAAACATGGCAAGTAAATAAACTCTCTCATTAAACCCCTCGAAAGATTACTTGGCCTGTAAGTCACCTCTAGAAACCTGTTAATTAATATTCTACTCCCCAACAATGCAAGTGCAAATGATGGATCATCATAGGGTCATTACAGCAAAGGCCATGACCAAAACACAAAGCACGTAATCAACGAAAGTTGAGTACAAACAAGCTAGTATAAAATCCTACATCTATCATGCTTCATTCCAACGGCAAATTAGATCACATGCGAAAGCGAACTAAGTAAACATTAATCATGAAGACAAGACTCGACTCTCGACACGACTCTTGACTCATAGATTAATTAGAATAAGCTTCGAACGGGCCCAAAAGAAATATCCATTACAGAAGAGTGTTGGGAGCCAACCAAACAATAAAATAAATATCCATCATGGAAGGGTGTTGGGAGCCAACCAAACAACAAAAATAAATAATAATAAATGACCCAATTGTCGGACCATACCGACGGAATTGCAGCGCATAAAAGAAAAAGAAATGAAACAACGTCTTGTATCATTAGTAGGAGTACAAGTTTTCCGGCAAGACTCCCCCCATTGTTCATACTCAAGGTATATACGTTCCAAGAGTTTTGAATCTTGTTCTGATTGCACTTTACGTTTATTAATATTTTATTAACAAGGTGAACTCAAGAAACAACAACAAGACATTTAATAAACAGACAACCAAACCATAATCCTTTTTAATCCATTAGGACTTGTGATCAAACATTCAAGACTCAAGTGATATTACTCCCATTGTTCCTTCTCAATATTCGATCTGTTGAGATTCCACGACATGTCTGTTAACATGTGGATTGTGCACTAGGCACGAATAATCCTTAATTCAATTCACATAGACTTCCAAACATACTATACCCTACAAACGGGGTAGAATAAATAGTGCAAAGAGGCACGAATACTTGGCTCAAAATATGCTAGACATTACGTTCGATAGCATCAAAGTAATCCCTTGCATGTGAAACAACCCATACATGCATATTATACTTGAACAACATTCTTGATATTAAATTCAACGATCATATATAGATAATCACACCATGCTTGTTCAATTAAAACCGCAATTCCATAATAATCCAAACATTTTTGTTCACAACATCAAACATGAATCCATAATACTCCAAATCACACGAATCACAATAATATAATATCTCATGAATCTTCATGAAAACGGTGGCCCCCCTAGACATGTATGTACCTTGAATACCTAAGTACGGGGGCCACTTTGTGATTCAAGCCTCTAAATTAGAAATCACCTCCTATCATTAAAAGAATGAAATTCAATTATTATCCATGTTAATTAAATTTCCAGAAACTTTATTTAAATTCAAAACCTTTGAATTAATTAGAAATTAGTCGTTCGGTAATAAAATAATAGTTCTAATTAATCGTTTAAAACCCTAACATGAAATTTAATTGATTTCATGCTTAAAACCATTAAAAATTGACACATTAAGTCTTAAAAAAAATCTAAAAATTATAATTTATTACCATAATTAAAATTATCATCTAATTATGTTAATCAATTAGTCATAAGGTTTGACCAAAACCCTAATTATAGTTTGTAATTAAAACCAATAAAACTCATAAAATTGAAACTTTAATTTATATTTCAAATCTGAAAATTACAACCAATATAATTAAAATCATCCTCAATAATCTAATAATCAAAATCCTCAACTTTGGTGTTCACAACCAATCCCAAGTACAATTTAAAATCATAATCCAATCAATAATCATAAAGTTCCATAATTTAAAATAGAGGAGAGATTTAGAAAGAACAAAAACACACCGGTCGTCCACAATAAAGGAGCTAGCACGACGAAGCAGAAGAGTGGTGCATAAGTGGTGGTGCACAGAGGGAGGAGCAGCGGCGTGGGCTGCTGGTCGTGGATTACGGCCAAAGGGAGAGAAGAGGGAAAAAGAAATATTGCTGCATGATATTAGAACGCTCATAAATCCTAATCTATAACTCGAAATTAATCGATTCATCGGGAAAAATTCAAGAACTTTTTGGGATATACAACTTTGATGATTTTTTTTTTATCTGAAAACGAAAGGCCGGAAGTAGGAGAAAAAAGTCCAAACAGAAGCTCGGCGGAAAAAGAAAGATTCAGGGTTAGGGTTTTATTTTTGGGTTTAATGAATAATAGTGAGGGATTTTGAGGGTGATCGCCTATATTTACAGTCTTAGGAAACTCCAAGATGGGCTACGCTTTAGGATTCCCTTTTGGGCTTCATTAAACATAAGATGGGCTTGCTTTATTTGTTTGGACTTGAACCTGGAATTGGATTGGGCATAGATTAATTTTAAATCGTTTTAGTTTTGAAACCCAATTAAATTGCCTACATGAAATTTAAATTCATTTCGTAATTAATTAAAATAATAAATATTCTTAATTAATAAAATACATTTAAATAACTATTTAAATGCGATTAAAATTCTCAAAATAAAAAAAATGCTTTATAAATATAATAAAATATATTTATAATTACTTAAAAATACGAGGTATTATACTGGGCAAGCGGCACACTCGCGTGCGCACAGCACCTAGCGCGCGCTGCAGCATGCACCAAGGCAACGATGCAGTGGGCGTTTACCAAGCGCGCTGCTCCATACAACTCGCACAACAACAACAAGGCAACTGCAGGCCAAGCGATGGCTTGCGTGCTGTGCGCTACTGCTATGAGGCTTTGGCGAGGCGTGGGTGTAATACCTCGTATTTTTCTGAAATTATAAATATATTTTAATGTATTTATAAAGTATTTTTACGATTTTCAGAATTTGAATTGCATTTAATATGCATTTAGGTATGGTTTTAATTAAATAAAATATTTAATTATTTTTATTCCGAAATAAATTAAACGAATTTATTATTTTATTATTTAAGTCGTGAATTTATTGGATCGTATTTCAAAGCTATTTAAATTAAATTCCGAGCCCAATCTAATTCAGTTGGTGAACCCAACAAAGCTTTTAAGTATTTAATTCTAACTTAAACCCAATTGCTAAGCCCAATGCAAAACCCCAACCTAAGCCCACTAGGGACTAGGAATCTTAATTCAGAAATCTCTCTCTCTCTCTCTCTCTCTCTCTCTCTCTCTCTCTCTCTCTCTCTCTCTCTCTCTCTCTCTCTCTCTCTCTCGCCCGTCTCTCCTCTTGCTCGCCCCTCACTCGCGCACGAGAAGCCGAGTATCCGTGCTCGTCGCTGCTGAGCACACTCGCCCAAGCTTCTCCTTGTGCCTTGCCTTCGAGCACCGCACACTCGCCCTCACTCTCTCTTTTCTCTCGCCTCTCGCCCACACTCCCTTCGTCTCTCTCGTTGCACAACAGCACATCCCGCGTGCTGTTGCTGTGCGTTGTTGCTGGGTGCGCTGCATGCACTCGCCCAGCCTCGCCCACACACGCACACTCCCTCTTGCTTCCTTGCTCGTGTGCGTGCACCGAAGCCCTGCTGCTGCTGCCTTCTCGCCCTTGCTCGCACACAACACACGACCATCGTGTGTTTGTGTGTTGTTTGTTCCGAATACTCCGTACACTTTTATCCCTATTTCAATTCCGTATTTAAATTTTATTATTATTATTATTATTATTATTATTATTGTTTGATTAATTAAAGGAAAAATTAACATTAATAATCCCAACTATGGGTGGTCTTCCAATATTAATCCCAATTATTAATTATTCCATATTAATCCTAAATATATGTTTTATCTTCCATAAACCGTCTTAGTAAATTTAGAACTCATTATTGCTGGTAAATTCATTAAGTGTGGGTCCGACCCCTATGTTCTTCTTCTTCTTCTTCCTTATTACTGTATTAATAACGAAGGAGTTCCTTCATTGAAGCTCTCTCTTCTTCTTCCTTTTCTATCTTTTTGTCTTCTCCTTCAATCTTCTGCCTCAATCTCCATTAAAGTATGGAGTTAAGCTCTTTTGGGTCTTCATCAAATTCAAGAGGTCAGCGATCTGGGAACGTTGTAAAATGCCACCACAACATCCCAGCTAAGGCAAGGCTAGCCAAACGTGGGGAAAACGTAGGAAGCTACTTTTATGGTTGTTCATATTGGTCGGTAAGTATTTCAATTATTTTAAGCAATTTAATTATGAATTCTGAATTTTAGGGCTAACAATTCCTTTTTATTTTGCTTCTGAAGAATCGGGATTGTGGGTTTTTCATCTGGGAACAAGAGCTCATATAGGAGCGTGTGAGGGATCAAATTGCACCTGAGAAGAGTGAATTGGAAGAGAAAGTAGCAAAATTGAAGTCACAAAAAAGGCTCTGGAACAGACTGTTATTGAAGTGAAGGTTGCTATTGGTAGGCATGCTAAAGGAGAGAGACTAGTTGTTTTAGGTCTGATTGTGTCATGGTTCTTTTTTGCAGTTGTAATGTTTGTAATGTACGGCAAGTAGTGGTCGTGAAGTTAGTCGATGGGTTATAATCTTAACTAGTACGGAGTACCTGATTGTATTGAACAAGATCGGTTTCAATGAATTAAAATATTTTTTCGTAATTAAACCTTAAATATGTATGTTGAGTCCTAATAGTTACTGATAGTATAGTTTAATTGTTCAAACTTATGGGCATGGTTGGCTTACCAATGGAATATAATGTCAGAAACCTAATTCCTTTTACTTGGAATATTTTCACTCGTACTCTCTTACTCACAATTCCCACTCAATCATGATCTGATCATTCCTTGGATCATTTATCATATGTAATAAAATGTCAGACCATTTGGTATTAGTGTGGATAATTTCGAATATTTTACTAAGGTTTTTGGTCTATTCTTAAAATGTATACTGATATATGTTAACTCAACTGATCAAAATATCTGCTATTATATCAGAAATCTCCTTAACCTTTAGAAAAATCGGTTACATGGTAACTCAACTGATCAAAATTATTTTCTATTCTAAAATGTGTACTGACTCAGGTTTTCTGAATAGCTCAAGGACTGGTAATACAGACACAAGTTTCAGCTCAAGGACTGGTAATACGGCAAATTTTTCGAGTAAGAACAACTACATCATAGATAATGCAATGCACATTAAAAAAAAACTTAGGCAATTGAACCTGACTTTAACTAGTACTCCTAAAATAAATAATTCTGAATTGAACATGACTTTAGCAGAGAGGTATGTTTTATGCAGCCTCCCCCATGTAATGTGGATCTCCACTCATTGTCTGAAATGATGACTTGCCTAATTCAGTCCATGAAACCTGAAAATGAGATAACATATAAGGTTGATGCAGAATAAGGATATAGGAATACTCTCAACATGAACTAGAGCCTGCTGGGAACTATATATTAAACAATTGTGTCTTTATTCTTAGTAGGTAGTATGAAAAATAAGGAATTCTTTGGATAAACAAGAAAATGACAGGAGCCATAATTGTCCACGCATAGCTTCTTAGGATAATCCAAAGAACCTCCCCTTATCTGACAGTAAAAAATATGCAACAGATAAATCACATGCTTTCCTAATTTCTCTTCTTGGATTGATTACTCATGATTCACCTCCATAAAAATCACCATTTCACGTCTGTAATTTCATTGATGATATGATTAAGATGTCAGTTTTTAACCCACATAAACACAAGACAAGACAAGGATTAGTCAAATAGTCAAGCTGCCAATTAGTGCCCATTGATCAAGTATCCAGCAAGCTCACAAGATGATACAGACTTCTTTACCAGTGAATTCAGACTTCCTTTGACAATGAATCCAAGTGTTTCTGCACTCTCTTAAACTCTATACAGCTGAAAAAGGTCGATTATCAATAATTAAGTGGTTGTTTGGTTGACGTAGATTTAAACCAACTTCCTAAGAAATGGAAATAATATGTTATTGATCAACAAAAACAAGAAGTACTTCCTGCTGTAGTCTTTTCTAGACAAAAGCGTTCAACAGAACAATTGTTAGCCCTTAAATAGAACAAAAACAGCATGCCTGAACTGAAAAACATACACAATATCAGAAGACCTGAAAGCTAACAACATACACAACAACATAGAGTCCTGAAAGCACAACAACAGCAGAGAAGACACAACAGTGCCAGAAAGCACACAACCACACCGGAAACAGCAACATAAAGACACAGCGGTAGACACAAATAACCTGAAACAACAGCATATGATCCTCCAAAATAAATAAATAACATGAATTAAAGTACGACAAAACATACGACATAAAATACAACAAAGACAAGTCATCATTAACTTTTACAATCATCAAAGTTTACCCAACATACCATCATCCTTAAACAAAAGATCAATAAAGTCAATGTACGATTAACTTACAAAAGATACGATTAGCTAAATCAAGATACGACTAGCTAATGTTAAGATACGACTAGATTGCAAAAGTTAATATACTACTACATCAAGTGAACATGAGCAGTTCTTCACAATGGTGGTGGTGTTGCAACAAAAGAGGTTTGGGAGCAGCCATTGACGCCATTGACGAAAGAATTTCCATTATTGTCAATGATCACTCCGACACCGATTCCTCTTCCTCCCCTGCTTCCTCTTCCTCCTCTACTTCCTCCCCTGCTACCTCTTCCTCTCCTACTTCCTCTTCCTCCCCTACTGCCTCTTCCACCTCTAATAACCCTCCCTCCTCTACCCGTTCTTGTTGGTTCCGCAGTCGCGTCATGATGAGATGCAGTAGTTGTTCTTGTAGTTGTAGTTGTCCCTCTTGTAGGTGCTGTTGTTATACTAGTTGCTGGTAGTGGAATACTTGTTGCTACTAGCTGCATAGTTGTTATGTTACTGCTTGCTTCCCCGTGCTTCTTCGGTCTGCCTCTCGGTCTTTTTGCAGGGGGTTCAACAACCTTATCCTTATCAGGACACCTCCTCTTGTTGTGGTTCACAGACTTGCAAACACTACAAGTCATTTGCACACCATGCTTTGTTAACCTTCCATATTTTTTAGGATCTTCATGAGGCCCCCTTCTTCTATTTCTCCTTGGTCTCCCAGGCCCAATTTTGATTGGCGGTGGATCAAGAGGCAACTCAACCTTTGGCCAATGTCTTTCTCCGATACATGGACTAATTATTCCATTGTATATGTTCAAATATGTGCTCTTCTTATACCAATCATGAACATAATCTTCAGCATTATTATGCAAATAAAATATGGCTGTCACCGCATGACGACATGGTACACCACTCAAATCCCACTTCCTACAGGTACAATTTTTGGCTTCCAAATCGACACACAAAGTATCCATATAGTAGCTCACTTGGAATAAATTTGGGCCCTAGGGAAGAACCATACAATTGGCCGCATGTTCTTTCTCTATCTCCAATTTCTTTTGAACCCTTTGACAAATGGTTGATGTACTCTTTTCACCTTCTATCCTCTTCAAAACCATTCGTTGCATTATAGCCGATCGAAGGTCTTCAAGCATGTATATCAGATGCTTGTTTCTGGCCTTAATGATATATCCATTCCAAGTTTCAGCCATGTTGCTGAGTATAACATCACACTTGGTATCAGTCTTGACAAAGGCTCTGCAGAATAGTTTGGGTTGGTACGAGTTGAACGACACGACTGCTCCTGGATCAACTTGCTCCATTTCTTCAATTGCATCATTATAGTCAGCTTCATTGTATTCCTTAGCACATTTCCAGAACAGTAGCTTCATTTCATCTCCCTTGAAGTTCTTATGCCAATTTGCAAAGATATGTCGCGCACAATGTCGGTGCTCTGCTTCGGGCAACTCTTCTACAACTGCATTCAGGATCCCCTGAAAAATACATACTTAGGATATTTAGGGAAAATAAAGGGAGGAAAACAGAAGCATATCATTTAGGAGTGGCCAGCAAGCAGTTAGCAGCAGTTAGAACTCACACCAGCAGTTAGTTAGTAGTTAATAAGTCAGATGCAAAGTATTAATATCTGAAAAAATCATTGGAAGGCAATCAAACATAAGAGTGGCCTGAAAATGTGATGAGAAAATAAGGAAATGACAAGAGTATATAATACTGAGCAGAGCTGGCTAATTGCTTCAACTGACACAACACAAACACCAATTAAGCAAGCTAAGTTTTCAGTAAAGTAACTAATACTTGATACACCTCAATATAGAGTGACTTGCACACCAGTGCAACACAAATGCAGACACGATACACCAATATAGAGAAAATCAGTAGAGTGACTGCAGACCAGTAATACCAATTGACCAAGCTTTAAACCAACTACAAACTATAACCACACAGTACATAGTTACAGAACCTAAATATTCTAAAATAATCAAGCTAAATTATTGAAATAAATAGAAAGTAAGAACATAAAATGAAGGTAGAAAGTAAAACAAAAGAGAAGAAAAAACAACTGTCTCGTACCTGATGTTCATCTGAGATTATTGTCCATCCCACCCCATCGTTTTCTCCTAATGCTATCTTCAAATGACTAATAAACCATTTCCAAGATTCATTATTCTCACCCTCTATAACAGCCCAAGCCAATGGGTACATTTGCTTGTTCGCATCCCGACCAACTGCAGAGAGAAGCATTCCCCCCCAAAAATGTCTTCAAAAAGCAACCATCCACACAAAGAACCTTCCTACAACTACTCCACCCTTGTTTCAAACCATCAAAACAACAAAACAACCTCTGGAATGTAGGTGGGTTTGTTTTAGGATCGGTTTCAAGTTTGAAGTAACTATTAGGACTAGACTGTTTAAGAGCTTCTAAGTACCTCCCCACCTTGGTGTAATGCTCCTTCATTGAGCCATGAAGCATTCTATGAGCATGATACTTAACCTTGTAAGCAAACCCATAGGATATAAGCACTTTGTATGCTCTCCTTACTGTTTCACATATCTCAGCAGTAGGCCAGTGAGGCCGAGATTTAAAGATTTCCAAAAATTGTTTAGCTAGCCAAGTAGTCTTCAACTGTCTATTTTCCTTCATGTTTCTAGTGCAAGTGTGTTGGTGATCAACAGATTTCACCACAAAACATGCTCTTGAACTATCCCAACTAGCATACATTCTAAACGGACAACCAGGAACGCACCTCACACCTAACCGTTGTTGTCTATTTTTATCACTAACAGAAAAAGTCAGATTCCTACCTTGTGCTATAGCATATCTAGCTACACAATCCCTAAATTCAACTCTATTAGGAAATCGAATACCAACCGTCCACCTCAATTTACTAAAATCAGTGCTAGAATTCACCACAATTGTCTTAGATCTCCTCCTTTTACCAGAGAAATCATCATCCTCACTCTCTCCCAGTGTATGAATTTCATCCTCACTTTCCTCGTACTCACTAAAAAAATCATCAGATTGGTGTATCGTACCTTGTTGTTGTGGTTGTGCTTGTGGATGTGCATCCTGACCTAAAAGCTTCCCATCATCAACATCATTTTGAAGTTGCCTAGCTATCTTCAAAGCATCAGCATTCCAAGACCGAAGACTCTTTTGTGCATCTTTAAACTCATCATCATCTGTGTCCCCATCTGAATGTATGACATCTTCAACCAACACCTCCTCAATCTCTTCATACACCAATGCATCTGTATGAATCTCGCCACTGTCTTCTAACTCATCATCAATATCGTCATCTGTGCAGTCATGTACATAATACTCTTCATCGGCATCATATTTATTATCAGGTTCTAAGGCATGATCTTCTTGCTGTTGTTGTTCTGTATCAACCAAATTCAACTCTTCCCCTTCTTCATCATAATTGAAAGCTATATAATCAACAAAAGTATTAAATGCGAAAAACTCATCCAAGTGTGTGGCACCAGAGCTGCTGTAAACGTCTTGTACAATGGGATAAGGGGAGTGAAAGAGTTTGCGAGGAGGAGGAGAAGAGGCTGTTGTTTTAGGGTTTTGGGTATTACTTTGTGAAAGTTGAGTTGTGGAGGGAGGGGCTTTTATATTGGTACTTTTTGGCAGGGCTCGTCTAGGAGTCAATTTCTTTACTGCTTCGGGAGGAGGAGTTGGTTGGACCGCAACTACAAGTAACTGTAAAAACCTAGGTACTTCAACACTAGGCACCACATAACAATATATACACCTCATATCTTTTGAATACTCCATCAATACCCTACAATCAGCATCTGTGAACACCCTCTTCAGTCCCTTTTCATAGGTCGTGGCACGAGGTTCCATGTAATATACGTGATCGACCTCCTTCAATACCTTACCACACTTTTCCACTAACTCCACCAAGTACCACTAACACATCTCATCAGTATCTACTTCAAATGTCTTATACCCCCCTCCTACAAATTCCAACATAGAACCCTTCTTCTTAAAAGAACCCGAATGCCAAATTTTCAAAGTGAATAATTTTCCATCCCCCTGTATGTTGAATAGTTTATTCATAGATTAACAACAATGACTAAAATATTAGGAAAACTTATCACCCACAACAATGACAATTAATTAAAAATTAACCACAATTAATTAAAAATTAAAATTTAGGTCAGATTTTCAATATTAATATTTCCAAACAATTATCTATGAAACATAACAATTCCTAATCACAATTCACAGTTCTCAAAAATTCAATCACAAAGATTCGAACTTTCATTACAAAAACGAATTAAACTCCCAAAAATTTCCAAAAAGTTTCTTAATTTCTTCAATTATGCTTAATCAACCACAATTACCATTAATACACTTACCATCATTGCATGAGATGTAGTTGAAAGTGGCGACACAGATGAAAAATCCTTTATTTATGCGCAACAAAATCTTCCTGCAAGAAGGGAAGCTAGATTCATAAATTGACTAGATAATTAAAAGTGAAGAGAGAGATTGACTCAAGTATCAACAACTTACAGAGAATAGTACGATGATAAGGACAATGGCAGAGAAGAATTTCATTCATGGGAGGACCATGGAGTTATTGAATGAGGAAGTACAAAGAACGTAAATAATGTAAATAACAGAGGAGAGAGAGAGGGGGGTATGAAGGAAGGAGGGAAAAATTTTAGGTGACCGGTTTTAAAGGTAACCTGTTAACCTAGACTGTTTATGGAAGACAAAACATATATTTAGGATTAATATGGAATAATCAATACTTGAGATTAATATTGGAAGACCACCCATAGTTGGGATTATTAATGTTAATTTTTCCTTAATTAAATTGCTGGGAACGGTTGTGAACACCGTATTATGATGTTTTACGTATTTGGATTCATGAGAATATTTTTTATTAAAAGAGTTATTATTTTCAGATTTTATAAATTAATAAAGTGTTTGATTTTAATGATTTTAAAGGCCAAATATCAATGTTTTTATGCTAGGACTTTAATTGGCCAATTGAGACTATTATTTTAATTATGAGCAACTAATTTCTAATTAATTAAAAGGTTTTAAAACTCTTAAAAGTTTCTGGAAATTTAGTAAGCATAGATAATAACTAAGTTTTATTATTTTATTATAGGCGGTGATTTCTAGCCTTGGTTGTGATTCGCAAAGTGGCCCCCGTACTTAGGTATTCGAGGTACGTACATGTCTAGGGTGACCACCAATTACATGAGGAATATGTGATGATTATTATTTGTGAATCATGTGGATTAAAGGATTATTGTGTTCCTATTAGATGTGGTGAACAAGCATGTTATGGTTTATTGTTGAATTATGAAGCCTATGTGAACAAGTCATGTTGTGACCTTTTATAATCGTTGAATTATGTCAAGCATGTTGTTCAAGTTTATATGCATGTATGAGTGTTTCACATGCAAGTATTATGCTTATGCTATTGGTGGACAAGTGGTGGTGCACAGAGAGAGGAGCAGCGGCGTGGGCTGCTGGTCGTGGATTACGGCCAAAGGGAGAGAAGAGGAAAAAAAGAAATATTGTTGCATGATTTTAAAACGTTCATAAATCCTAATCTATAACTCGAAATCAATCGATTCTTCATGAAAAATTCAAGAACTTTTTGGGATATACAACTTTGACGATTTTTTTTTGTCTGAAAACGAAAGGAAGTAGGAGAAAAAAGTCCAAACAGAAGTTCGACGGAAAAAGAAAGATTTAGGGTTAGGGTTTTACTTTTGGGTTTAATGAATGAGGGATTTTGAGGGTGATCACCTATATTTATAGGCTCAGGAAACTCCAAGATGGGCTACGCTTTAGGATTCCCTTTCGGGCTTCATTAATCATAAGATGGGCTTGCTTAATTTGTTTGGAATTGAATTTTGAATTGGATTTGGCTAGATTAATTTTAAATTGTTTTACTTTTGAAACCCAGTTGAATTCCCTACTTGAAATTTAAATTCATTTCATAATTAATTAAAATAATAAATATTCTTAATTAATAAAATACATTTAAATAACTATTTAAATGCGATTAAAATTCTCAAAATAATAAAAATGATTTATAAATATAATAAAATATATTTATAATTACTTAAAAAACGAGGTATTACACTGGGCGAGCGGCACGCTCGCGTGCGCACAACACCTAGCGCGCGATGCAGCATGCACCAAGGCAACGATGGAGTGGGCGTTGGCCAAGCGCACTGGTCCATACTACTCGCACAACAAGTACAAGGCAACGGCATGCCAAGCGATGGCTTGCGTGCTGTGCGCTACTGTTGTGAGGCTTTGGCGAGGTGTGGGTGTAATACCTCGTATTGTTTTGAAATTATAAATATATTTTAATGTATTTATAAAGTATTTTTACGATTTTCAGATTTGAATTGCATTTAATATGCATTTAGTTATGGTTTTAATTAAATAAAACATTTAATTATTTTTATTCCGAAATAAATTAAACGAGTTTATTATTTTATTATTTAAGTCGGGAATTTATTGGTTCTTATTAAAAAACTATTTAAATTAAATTCCGATCCCAATTTAATTCAGTTGGTGAACCCAACAAAACTTTTAAGTATTTAATTCTAACTTAAACCTAATTGCTAAGCCCAATGCAAAACCCTAACCTAAGCCCACTAGGGACTAGGAACCTATAAATAAGACCCCTCCCTTCACTTCATCCCCTCACAAAATTCATAAATCTTTCTCTCTCTCTCTCTTCTTTTAATCTCACCCGTCTCTCCTCTTGCTCGCCCCTCACCCGCGCACGAGCAGCCGAGCATCCGTGCTCGTCGCTGCAGTTGTGCCCGTGCCTTGTGCATACTCGGCCAACCCTCTCCTTGTTCATTTCCTTCTTCGTCTCTCTCGTCGCACAACAACATAGCCTATGTGATGTTGATGTGCGTTGTTGTTGTTGTGTGCGTTGCGTGCACTCGCCCAACCTCGCCCACAGACGCACACTTCTTCTTGCTCCCTTTCTCGTGTGCGTGCGCCGAAGCCCTGCTGCTGCTGCTGCCTTCTCGCCCTTGCTCGCACACAACACACGACCATCGTGTGTTTGTGTGTTGTTTGTTCCAAATACTCCGTATACTTTTATCCCTATTTCAATTCCGTATTTAAATTATATTATTTTTATTTTTATTATTTTGATTAATTAAAATGCTTGGAACGGTTATGAACACCGTATTATGATGTTTTACGTATTTGGATTAATGAGAATGATTTTAATTAAAAGAGTTATTATTTTCAGATTTAATAAATTGATAAAGTGTTGATTTTAATGATTTTAAAGGCCAAATAACAATGTTTTTATGCTAGGACTTTAATTGGCCAATTGAGACTATTATTTTAATTATGAGCAACTAATTTCTAATTAATTAAAAGGTTTTAAAACTCTTAAAAGTTTCTAGAAATTTAGTAAGCATGGATAATAACTAAGTTTTATTATTTTATTATAGGCGGTGATTTCTAGCCTTGGTTGTGATTCGCAAAGTGGCCCCCGTACTTAGGTATTCGAGGTACGTACATGTCTAGGGTGACCACCAATTACATGAGGACTATGTGATGGTTATTATTTGTGAATCATGTGGATTAAAGGATTATTGAATTCCTGTTTGATGTGGTGAACAAGCATGTTATGGATGATTGAATTCCTGTTTGAGGACTATGTGATGGTTATTATTTGTGAATCATGTGGATTAAAGGATTATTGAATTCCTGTTTGATGTGGTGAACAAGCATGTTATGGTTTATTGTTGAATTATGAAGCCTATGTGAACAAGTCAGGTTGTGACCTTTTATAATCGTTGAATTATGTCAAGCATGTTGTTCAAGTTTATATGCATGTATGAGTGTTTCACATGCAAGGATTATGCTTATGCTATTGTACGGATTATTGATAACCACAAGATGAAATATCCAAACTTAAGGAGAAATTTGAAAGTTGTATACGTATGAATAGGTTGAACCAATTTGTTTCACTGCCGTAGTGCACTATTCATTCTACCGCCGTGTAGAATACGTTTGGGAAACTTATGTGAATTGAACTAAGGACTATTCGTACCATGTGCACACCCCGCTTGTTAACTGGCAATGTTGGGTTATGTCAATGTCATATTGAGAAGGAACAATGGGAGTAATATCACTTGAGTCCAATGTTTGATCACAAGTCCTAAAGGATTAAAATAAAGTGTCATTGTTTAGTTGCTTGTATGTTATGTCTTGTTGTTATGTCTCGAGTTCACCTTGTGCATAAAATATTAATTAACGTAAAGTGCAACCCGAATGAGTTTCAAAACTCTTGGAACGTATATACCTTGAGTATGAACAATGGGGGGAGTCTTGCTGGAAAACTTGTACTCCTTGAATGATACAAGATGTTGTTTCATTCTTTCTTTTATGCTTTTATGCACTGGAATTCCGTCGGTATGACCCGATTGTCGGTAGGAGTCCGACCTTTACCTATTTTGGTGTGTGGTTGGCTTCCAACACCTTTTCTTTACTTTTATGGATATTTTCTTTTACCCGTTCGAAGCTAATTCATATTAATCTGTGAGTCAAGAGTCGTGTCAAGTGTCGAGTTTTGTCCCCATGATTACTTGTTCATTAAATGCTTTTGCATGCGGATTATTATATATTGTTGAGTGAAGCATGTTAGACTAGGATTTCATTCTAGCGTGCTCGTACTCAGCTTTCGCTGACTTCGTGCTTTATGTGTCTTTCGGTCATGGTCTTTGCCTTAATGACCCTATGATGATCCATCATTGCATTTGCGTTGTTGGGGAGTTGATTTTGATAAACAGGTTTGTAGAGATAACTTGCGGGAGAAGTTATCATGGGATTGAGTTGAGAGTTTATTTTCTCTTGCGTATTTATAAACTCTACATGTATCTTCTAGTCATGACTACAATATTTATTTGTACCTTAGTTAATGGATTTTGAAACTATTTAATGTTTTTTTTGGGCCTTAATTGTACTAGAGTTGTTTAACGACCATTAACTATTTATTATATTTGAAAGTTAGTTAAATTCCGCTGCGTAATTCTGGTAAATAGCCTTAGCCGTTATCAGGGTGGCGGTAATATCTTGGTAATTCCTTTGTTTTAAGTTGGATTTTTTTTATAAAAATCAAGGAATTATTAGGGTGTTACAAAGTGGTATTTGCAGAGCTCTAGTTTGAGAGCTGTTTTGCATTAAATAATAATGCAAGGTGGTAATTCCTTAAACTACGATTTAAAAACTACTTAATAGTAATTCATACTATTTGAGTAGGATTCGCGAAACTTTAGGATTTTTGAAAATTTATTTTCCTAAAGTCAAAATGTTATTTTTGAGTACTCAATATTTTGAAAAGTCAAATACCAATTATTTTAAGTTATTCGAATTTATGTTGAAATTTCGAATCTTAATTATTTTTTATTTTGTTGGAAATTTATTCGAAATTCATTCGAATTATCTCCGAATTTCCGATTTCTTTCTTTCTCTTTTTTGGAATTTCCGAATTTTCAAAAAAAAAACAAATAAATAAATAAATTCCGAATTATTTATTTATTTATTTTCGGTAAGAAAATTCGAATAAATTAATTAAATGATTCGATTATTATTTTAATTTTCGATTTTAATTTTAATAATTTCGTTTAAATTTGAAGTTATTTATTAAATTAATTTCGAAAATTATTATTTATTTCTAAGTGAGGAAATTGTAGATTAAGAAGGACATATTTAGACTAAGTATACATTTAATCTAAGTATGCATTTTTAATCAAGTGTTTATGTGATTATGTATTGATTATGTGATCTTGTATTTAAAGTTTGATCATGTTTTATTTTGCTTTATGTGATTAATTGCATCATAATTCATGATTAAGCATATATTTGTGCATTGAATGGCTCCACGAACTTATTTTGTTTGGGAACGCGTTAGTTGATATGTGTGTTTTAAATAGAGTTTTTACCCCCGTCCCTTAGTACTTTTCTGCATCAAATGAGCTCTTAGGAGACGTTTTTAGTACTAATATGTGTTGTAAGTGTGCCTTGAGTTTCAGGACTGTTTGCTGAGAAATTAGCCTTTTTAGGCTCGTTTCGCGATGATATAGGCCACTACACGGATCCCGAGTAGGTTCAGGATGATTATAGTCGACCCTTGGGAGCCTAGGATGACTATGTTCGAGCCCCGTGAGTTAGACTTGGTGCTTTGAGTGAAGGACGATGCATTTTGCAAATCGCCCTTTGAGTGGATGGCGAAATGAGAAAACTGGGCGAAGAAAAAGAGTTCTGCAAGTTTCAACGGGCGCCCGATCAGGCGGGCTTCGCCCGATCCGGATCCGGCGGCCATCCTATAAGATGTATGGGCATTTTTTCATCCGGCCGATCGGGGGGAATTTCGCCCGATCGACCTGTTTGTCGAGTAGAATGCCCGATCGGGCGACGTTAACCTGATGCGCTTTTTCGCGAGTTTATTTCCGGTTTTTGAGTGTTATTTTGGGCACAATATAAATACTAAGCCCTATTATTTTTAGTATACATCTTATTCCTTAGTTTTAGAACTTAGTTTTATTCTCATTACTTAGTTTATTCTCTCAATTTGTTGCTAAACACTTAGTTTTAATTTCAATCAAATATTTCAGCTTTTCATTATGCATTGTTCAATTCCTTAGGTATTATTTCTCACTTTACTTTATATTTTGTTCTAATTATGTTTTTCTTAGATTATGACAAATATAAACAATATATTTCATGCGGAAAAACCATAAATCCAGGAATCCAAATTAATTGCCACATAGTCAATTAGCATAATTAGGATACATACAATGTGATGCGTGCCTTCCCTAGCTGCTCCCGAACCGAACAAGAACAAGTTTAGGACTCCAAATGTCGCCCCTCCGTAGATAGTCACAGCACGTTCGGATCCGCCTTAGATTCAACCAACTAGAATATTCTCTAAGGTATTATGTTTATTCGGAAAGCTTAATTATTAATTTAGGCAAATTATTAAATTCCCACTTGAACTTAATCTATGTGAATACTTATTGAATTGTCATATAAATTGTGATTATGAACCACGTATTTATAGGGTGGAAATAACAGAATTAGAATTCTACTAGGATTCCATTAACTAAATCCATTAGGATTCTAGTTAAATTAAATCATTAGAATTTAATGTTTAATCAAACACCTAAGTGTTTCAGATTTAGCAAAAACATTCAATTTGAGTAGAATTAGGAAAATGAGATTTAAGCAAGCAATCCTAAACAACCAAGGCTTTGGTCGTACGAAGCCTCACAGCCACACAGCCCACGAGGGGCGCTGGTGCTCGGCTCGGCCCAAGAGATGGGCGCTGGCCAGCAAGCACGCGGCCCATGATGTTGGGCGCTGCTTTGCTCGGCCTGCCTTGCTGCTCGCTCGCGCGCGCGGGCTTTGCTGAGCACTGGTCCTGGCTTCGTGATGGGTCTTGCGTCTAGAAAGCTTGTCTGTCGATTGTTTCGTACGTCGCGCTTCCGATTCGTTTTTCGGTTCGTTTTCCGATTCCGGAATTCATTTCCGATTCAAACAATATTTAATATTTCTGATTCCGGAATTTATTTCCGATTCGAACAAATATTTAATATTTCCGATTCCGGAATTTATTTCCGATTCCGACAATATTTCCGATTCCGGTAATATTTCCGTTTCCGGCAATATTTCTATTTCCGATAATATTTTCCGATATGTACCATGTCAACATCTACGACTTGGATAATATTTATATATCATTTAGGATCCATATTTCCGTTTTCGGCAATATCATCATTCCCGGAGTATTCATATTTTGCCTTTTGACGATTTCCGCTCCCACTGGAACCGAGATTCGTTGTTTCCGAATGTTCATAAATAGAGTATTTAATTCACTTAAATACTTGATCCTTTCACGTACTATTTGTGTGACCCTACGGGTTCAGTCAAGAGTAAGCTGTGGATTAATATTTTTTAATTCCACTCGAAATGAAGCGGCCTCTAGCTAGGTATACAGCTCCCTTGATCTCACTGAATTATTAACTTTCATAATTAATTAATACTGAACCGCATTTGTTAGACTTAGCATTGAATGCATACTTGGATCAAGGGCATTATTTCCTTCAGTCTCCCACTTGTCCTTAGGGACAAGTGTCCATTGCCTAATTCCTTTGTCGCTTGATGCTTGCTTATGAACATAAGGTAAGAGTAGTCATCCTTATTATGTCCAAAGGTATTTCTCGGTTTCAGAGTTCAACTGATCAAATAAACAGATAATCATAGCCTATGATTCATCTGAGCACGGCCATGCATTTTTCAGTTTCTAGCTCTCCGAGTGGCCTTGTACAACTTTCAGCATCTCATCCCGATTTATGGGAGGACAATCCCAATCTTGTGATCTTGAGGTTAGACTTCGTTTGATAGGTGATTACATGAGCGTTGCCGTTATAGTCTCCTTTTACGGTGTGACGCTTGACAACGTCAAAGTAACCAGTTCTCAAACAAGTAATCTCAAATCACTCAGGTATTGAGGATTAATGTCTAATAATGTAATTAAATTTACTTATGACAGATTTTCATCTCTTACAATAAAGTTTCATAGGTCTATCCGATACTAATCTTCTCAAAGTAAGTATCTATGCAAATGATTGCGACATTGCCATGTCCACATAGTTCAAGAAACAGAACTACTAGTCATCTTGCATTCTAGTCGTCTACCGTTTTCTATGCGTCCATCTTTATAGAAAACTTCCGACCAGGGACCTTAATTTTTCAACTTTTGACATTCAAGTTCACTTGATAGACATTTCTTAGTCACATGACTGGTCCTGACAGTCTATCTTGAATATATCGTCAAATTGAAAGGACTTATCATTTAATACTAAACCAAGATTAAATGGAATATGAAAATACATTTCATATATGATAAATGTTCAACCCCA